>NW_006913068.1:557586-630719 GCF_000271625.1 Coniophora puteana RWD-64-598 SS2 | reverse complement strand
TGGCGTTTGCCGGGCGTTTGACAGGCGTTTGACAGGCGTTTGATTAATGGTTTGCTGCCTAATGAAAATTGTTTGATTTTTCTTTTCTCATATTTTTATTGGCTAATAGCCTTTCTGGGCTGTCAAAAATCCGCAATCGGCTCAGATACTGAGCCACCTTTGACAGCCCAGTCCGGTTCATGACTCGGCTGCTATACCAGATTGTATTTTAAATATCTGCTGTCACCCGTCACAGAATCATCAGCATACTTTCACAAACTTTCTTTTAAATAAAACTCGGTGCCTGGATCGGATAATTTTCGGACAGGTATGCAAAGATTATTTAAACTACTTGGCCATGGTATTTTAACTAAATTGGCAAATTGTATTGGAATATTTTTCTAGTGAAGGAAGTTCCCAAACTAGCAGTTTGGAGCAGCCCCTGACATGTTCGTTCATGGTGCCATTCATTCGTCCTTAGATTGAATGCTCGAAGCCTCATCATATTCTCACATGTCGCCGCCGACACTGATGTTTACTGTTTCAGATCCAGAGTACGATTCCCATTGAGCACCAGAACAGGCGTGCGCAATCTTGTAGTAGCCAGCCCCTCCACAAGGCGGTGAACGTCAATGAATATCAATATGGAGGGATCAATACCATGCAATTAGCCAGGCATGTCTACACGTTCATCTCACCTCACCTCGACTCGTCTTATCACCCAAGTCAACCTTCACTCGACAAGTACCGAACACACATAGCGCCGGCAGCAGCGGAACGAGAACACCCAACGCGGGCGAGTCATGGAAATTGAGGATACAGGAAGGTACTATGCAAAGTGAAAGTCCGACGGCTAGTCAACTATGTACAGGCGCTTAAGATAGGTATCGTGTTGCTGTGTTTATAGTGAAGTCCAATGTGATATTAAAGTGGATGATAGAGAACCTTCTAGTAATTGGCGAAACGAACAGACGAACCCTTCGATTCAAAGGCGAGGGGAGTGAGACCGCTCGGGCGCGTACTTGGCCATCTCGTTCTCCTTGCGCGCGAAGCCGCACTTCTCGTAGAACGCTGTCGTCACAGAAACCAGTCAGCGTGAGACTTCAAACCCGAAGGGAAAGAACGGAAACGGAAACTGTACTCACGGACGTTGGAATCGCTGCAGTTCAGAATCGTCTTGTAGCACCCGCTGTTCTCGCTGATGTACGTGAGCGCCTGGATAATGCGCTGGCCGAGCTTCTTGCCCTGCTGGCTCTTGTCGACGGCGATGTCCTCAATGTGACCGACGCTGCCGAGCCCGCGGAGGAACTTGCGCTCGACGAAGAGCGAGCCGACGCCGACGATGCGGTCGGACTTCTTGTCGACGATTACGAGCGAGAAGTACGTCCGCGGCATGGCACGCATCGCGTGGAACTGGGACGTCCAGGCAGCGGCACCTGGGTCGTTGACGACGGTGAGGACGGAGAGGACGTCGAGGTGGCCGCGCTTGTAGTCGTCCGAGGCGAGCGGGCGCATCTGTGGATAATGTTGGTGTCCCTGATAATGATAAGTGGAAATTGTAGAAGGAGACGCACAGTAAGCTCAGACGGGAGAGCCTTGAGGACCTCTGGGGAGATGAGGTCCTCAGGGAAAGCGAGCTCGAGGGGAGCAGAGTAGGACTGTTGGCCGGAGGACATGTTTGAGACTGTGGTGGGTGGAGTTCCGACGTCTAGGTGTGGTGAATCAACGAGAGAGGATAAGTGTCGTTCAAAGCTGGCGCGTCGACGAATGAGACGATGTTAGATGTAGGAAACAAAGGAAGTAGAGTGTAGAGGGGTGGAGGAAACGTTGAGGAAGGGGAGCGGAACGATTGTTGAGTGGGGAGGGCTATATAGCGTGGTAACAGCCACCGCCGCGCCAAACCTATTATTGGGACGTCACATAGCCACCCACCCTAAGCCCACCAACGTTCCGCTTCCCCGCCTCGTCCTTCGTCCCCAGTCACAGCCTGCAGCATCGCCGCCTCCTGATACCAGGCCAGCCAGGCCTCTGTGGGCATCACGAAGGCCCGTTGGGTACATGGCTATGCTCATGAATCCTTGAAATTTCACCTCCGGGCTTCAGATCACCGCCCGAGTGAATTGGTTCTCGGCTTTGCCAAGTTACCGGCGTTCACTAGACAATTCGCCTGGTGATAGTTGCCTTGTCTTCCTTGTGCCTTTAAGGACTAAGAATAAGATGTTATAACAGTGTCTATGATGTCTCACCGATGTGCATTTATACATGCAGCGCTACAGCGCGAGTTCATGTCCATGGTCGCTCGAATTACCGACGGTGTGATACAGCATACGGGCTTCCGTTGACTGTGCAAGAACGTTTCAAACATCATCATTATGATGGACAGATGGCACGATCAGCCTTTCTCTATTTTAGTCAAACCATCCAATAAGGTGGGTGCAGGGCACGCGAGATGCTGTGGTACCGGCGCTCGATGACTTTGTGCCAAATCCGTATGCGCAACGTTTCTGCTTCCTGCCTCCTGCCTTCCTTGTCAAGAGCCGAGTTTGCTGTACGGTCATCTTCAACTGCTACCCCTCATCTCCCAGTTCACACCCAGGTGAGACGGTCGATTCTCGTATTGATTCTACCACTGACGGTGGTGTTATCGTAGAGCTATCTTCTTCGAGTATGTCCAGCTCGGCTGCAAAGGAAGCCGCCTGGAAAGAGCTGGGTGAAGCGTGCGTTCACGCCGCCACCTTTGACTCCCCTGAACGACAGCCGTTTTCCCAATGCCTCCCCGGCACTCGCGTTGATCTCATCGAAACGCTGCGCACGGCCATTCACGAAGAACGCGGCAAGATCATCTGGTTGAAGGGCGAATCCGGGTCAGGCAAGTCCGCCGTCGCCCACACGCTAGCACAGCAGCTCCGCCAGAAGGACGCGCTGGCTGCCACCTTCTTCTTCTCGCGTAGGCACCCCATCCGTAGTAATGCCGACCGCCTCCTACCCACCCTATCCTACCAGCTCGGTCTCCTGCATCCTCGCGCTCAAGATATGGTCGTTCGAGCTATCATCAACGATCCTACCTTATTGAAGAATGAAAGATCGCGCTACGATCAGTTTGTTCACCTTGTCCTTAATCCTTTGAAGTTCCTGAGACGTTACTGGCACGAGACGGGCAAGCTGATGACCATGATCCTCGATGCCCTAGACGAATGCGAGGACTCTGATCAGAGCCCTCTCGCTCAGGTCGTAGAATTCATCGATCGGGCACTCCTGGAGGAAGAGAGCGACCGAAAATGCGCTACTTTTTTTCATATCGTAGTGACTAGCCGACCCTACCAGAACATTCAGAACGTGATGAACGACATGCGATCGTTGCTGCCCTTCGACATAGGCGACTTTGATGCTAAGGAAGATATTGTGCGATTCCTTGATTCTTCCTTTCATCAACTTAGATGCTTGCATTCGCAGTTTCTTCCGCACCCGTGGCCACCGGAGCAAGAGTTCCAGCTTCTAGCGGAGACAGTTTCCCGACGTTTCATCGTTGCAGCAACAGTTATGAGGCTGCTGAACCGGAAACCTGGACCAATGCTTCCATCATTTCTCCGTGCCCTCTTGCAAATAAGAAGCCTAAGGGACATCGATGAGCTGTATCGCCATGTTATCGCCTCTTCAGAGCACGCGGATAGAGCTGCGTCCCTTATCAGAACCATTTTGTCGCTTTCCCAGCCATTATCCGTCACCGACATCTCAAGGCTTTCAGGATATGATGTTCGCCCAATTCTTGACTCCGCAGCAGCCGTTGTTTGGATCCCTCCTATTGGCTCGAAAGAGCCAGTTGCCACATATCACACTTCGCTTCGTGACTTTTTCTGGGATTCTACTCGCTCAAAAGACTTCTATGTCCATCCCCCCATCTCCCATTGCCGTATAGCCTCTAGTTGCATATGCATTATGATGCAAACACTGACCAAAGATATCTGCGGAATTGACGATCCAGCGCTATTACATTCTGACATCCCAGAGTTTTCCAACAGGCGCGACGCGACTATAACCCCTGCAATTGCTTATGCAGTAACTCATTGGATTGGCCATGTATGCGAAGCATCACCAGATCCTGAGCTACGGCACCAGCTCTTGCAGTTTTTGCACAGCCATCTCATTTACTGGATTGAAGCTGCCTCTTTAATTGAAGCGCTGCCTGTATGCATCTCTCTCCCTAAAGTTGTCAGCATTGTTAACGTAAGTTGAATGGTAATAAGCTTTCGTAACCCTCCTCACTTCGAATTTCCTACAGAGCTGGTATTCGGCTTCTGAAAAAGACTCAGTCACTTCTCTCCTTCATGACGCGTATAGACTCGTTCTCGAGTTCTATGAGCCGATTCAGCAATCAGCATTACACGTTTATCATACTGCACTCTCGCTGTGTCCATTGAACACTAAGCTCCGGGATATTTATAGGGAAGACCTTGACAGGGCAAACTTGATCGCCGAAGAGGGCTTGGGTCAACATTGGAGCGCTGTACTTCGGACGATTGACTTCAATGACAAGAGATTGGTCTGCGTATCTCATAACGGTCGCTTTGCCGCGGTTGAGGCACCCAGTGATCAAGCTGAAATGGGGAAATGCATCGAAGCGTGGGACATCACCACCAATGTCATAGTTGGCTCCCAACAGGTACCGTATCAAGGTACCTCTCATTGCCTATTCTCGCGCGACTCCTCCTGCCTAGTGTACTACGGGTCATCAAAGCCAACTCAAGCAACCGAAGATCCTATGTACAGCTGTGTTCAGCTCTGGATTCTTTCAAGGCGTGTTGTCATCCCAATACAGGTCTCGTGTGCCAATGCATTTGCTATCTCTTCGGATGGACGTCGCCTTGCATGGCTCAGTAAGCAAGATCATTCGCTTACTGTTATGCAGCGGCATGATCGTCCGTCTGGATCAGAGACGGATCTTCTTACTCGCATACCCCTCACAAACGCGGAACTTTCTGACAATCCTCATTTGATGTTGTCGTTTTCGTGCTTGAACACCTGGATTCTAGCGTGCTATGCCGGTAGAGCTATGGTGTGGGATACCGTAGACGGACGTATTATTTTGGACAAAACCAGCACTCCAAGCGACTGGTTTGTAATCAGCTCTGATGAAAGATACCTCATACGTCTCAGAAACTTCCCTGATGATTCATCTACAAGCATCTACCAGCTACGCTTCTTCCCTCTCCGCCAAAGTTACCGTTTCACCCTTTACGGATCTCTCACCGGATACACCCAATCCTGGCCTCCTTCTCGATCTAAGCCTCAGCACCTCTCGGGGGGTTCGGTCATGAAAATCGGTGATGTCTTCTATATGCCACATCTTGTCAGATTAGGAAGGATTCTCTTGCATTCGGTGTTGACAGTCGAGAGCACCGAGTTTTTGCCCAAGATCCTCTCCGATACCCGTCTTGACTTGATTGACCCATCTTTGACAATATTCATTCCATCCCAAAATGGCGCGCAGGCTGTTTATGTAAACGACCACCTGCCATCCGTAATCGCCTTCTCGGAGAGGGGAGACCTTTGGGCACAACAAGCGAGGAACCATACCACAGTCATCTACCAGGTCGACCCTCATAAACGTCGACTTGAAATCCCGCATGGAAGCAGTGTGGCCTACAGCGTTTTCTCTCCTAACTCCGTCTACTTCGCTGATTTTGAAGACGGATTTGGAGTGCTTAACGTTTGGGTATTGGAAACAAAGAAGAACCTAAAACTGTTCTCCGTGCTTTGGGCGGCAGCTGTCACCGAGACCATCGCAAGCGAAATGCAGGACTTCGTCAACATTCGGTTCACCCCTCACGATGACAAGCTCGTGTGCATCTACTTTCAAGGCTCCTATCGTGGCTCAATTGAAGTACTATGCGTAGATATAAACCGGAAAGTGCTGCACCGTAATGCGGTATCGTTCTTAGACAACCTCCCGTTTGGATTACCTTCAGACTCTCTCGCGTCTGTTCTGATGAATGGCGAGGATAATCTTTTCTGCGTATCCCCAGTCAGGAACGCAAAATACGAAGACCAACAGGATACAGTGGTGATTCGTTGGGACTGGAAAAAGTTACCATACACCGAGGACTATTCGACGCCACGAACAATCTGCCGGTCTTACCGGGCCTCGTGCAAACTAGCCTCAAGCCTTGCCTCAACTCCGCTGATGCGACTTACTAGGCTCTCGCCAAAATTCGATAAGGCTATCATACAGGCTCTTCCTTTGGATGTTGACGGTCACGGTATATCGCTGGTCTTGGAGAGGACTTCCGAGGCGACCAAGTCTAGAGTACAAGATGTGCTCATGCCTAAATCCACGTACTTCTCCTGCTCATCGACATTCGAACCTGCAAGACAAGGTAGCAACAGGCCACATGAAGGCTGGCCATCGATACTCGAGTCGAAGGACGAGGATGTTACCTTGGCTGGGTTTGGGCTTATCCGGACAGGGCCCCTTGGTACCATATACGACACTGTATCATGGTCTTCGTTTTACCTTCACCCCGATGGTTGGCTGTGGAATGGCTCACGTAGACTCGTGTGGATTCCTCACCGATACAGGCCAAAGCCTGATACAGGGAACGATGATTTCCTAACGGAAGGTGTACGACGATGTGGAGCTAGAGTTGTCCTCTGTTCAAATGAAATGGAGCGTCCTTTGATCTTGCGGTTCCGGCAGGTACGTTCGAATTATCTCAGGCACTGTACACGTCCCTTATTTCTTGCCATTCGCTTGGTGAGCAGGACCCCGAAGAATCTTCGCATACAGCTTAATAAGACTACCAGGATACTCAACTTGCGGAGAACCAGCGTTCCAGAATGATAATATGAAACTTCATATCACTCGTATCATGTATACTAGATAGCCAGCATTGCAAACCGAATCAATGTCACAATGTCCCGATCCCAGCCCACACAACTACTTCCCCTGCGGAATAAGCACAAAGCTCGTCCTCGTCGGCAACGTCGTATCCGTCGCCACAAGCGTCATATTCGCACCCCCGTCCGTGCGCTTAAACACCTTCACGCCCGCCGTCCCCGCCACGCCCGCCGCAACAAAATACGCGTCCGCCCCATCCTCGCTCGGCCCGACCATCACCCCGCGAATCTGGTCCAGCCCGGTGTACACCTGCTGCACGAGCGTCAGCTGCTGGTTGTTGTCGTTCTCGAAGATCGCGATGCTGTCCCCGCGTGGGTCCTGCGTCCCGAGGTTGCGGTTGCTCGCGTAGAAGTACTGTTTCGGGAACGCGGTGGAGGGTGGCGGCGCGAGAAGCTCGCCGCCGGCGAAGGAGGAGCCGGAGGGCGGGTTGGGCGGGATGATGGAGACGTTGGCGATGATGTCCGAGGTGCCGTTCGGGTAGGAGGGAACCGCCTGCATCGTCAGCGTGCTCGCGAACTCGTGCACGGTGTAAAGCATGTTGTCTGTGCCCGCGCCGTGTTAGTGACCTGTCGCGTTCATGCAAGGAAGGCCAAGCTTAGCTACGCACCGACGACGCGGATGTGCCGCGGCCCCGTCCCGTTCGGGTGCTGAATCTGGCCGTGCAGCGACCACTGCCCGGCGCTGTCGCCGTCCTGCCCAATACGCCAGATCGTATCGCCCGAGCGGTCTGGCACGAACACCTCCTCCCCGACCTGCAGCGCCATATGCGGCTCCGAGACGCCCGCGTACGGGCCCGAGTCCTTCGTCGGGAACGTAATCGTGTTCGAGCCGTTCACAAAGTGCAGCCCGTCGGCCTGCGTCGCGATCACGCTCGCTTGGCCGGAGCCGTACTGCGTTGTGGCAGGAGGTAGGGTTAATCACTGGTGGTGGCGGGGGGAACGTGAATTGAAGGAAAGGCGGGAGGACGCACGTCTGCTACGGCGATTTGGCCTGTTGTCAGCGGGCCGACGTACGGTGGGCCGTTGCCGCCAGAGTAAATGGTGTCGACCGTGGTGAGAGCGCCGTCATCGCCGACGACGAACGATTGCAATGCTCCCGGGGTGTCCTCGTTCGCAGCGCTTTGCGCCCTGTCAGCCTCTTTGCGCGCCTATGAAGGATGGTTGGGTGGGACGTACTAAAGTATGCTCGCGTTCGTGGGATGGCCGATGATCCACGACGGGTTGTCACCGGTCTGGTATTGGTTGAGGTACGTGAGCGTCTCGGTGTCGGTGTTGAACACGTAGGACGCGATGAAGGACGTGTAGCCGCCCGCGAGGATCGTAATGTTGACCATAATGTAGCTCGTTTACTCTCAGAGAGCAGTGGTCGAGGACGTGAACCGAGAAGGACAGGGTGATTGAAGTGAGTGCTGGTGGGTATGAGGCTTAAATGGATGGAGCGAAGGAAGGATGACTGGACATCTTCACACAGGATGCTCCCGTGAATGCGCCGCTTCTCTCGTGTTCCTCGGTGATCACAAGGCCGAGCAAGGCCATCGATCACAACGGTGACAACCACATGCAAGGTGTGGATATATTACAAACAGCGCACAGTGATACGCAGGGACAACAACAACGCAGGTTGCCAACTGTTGTCGCCCTTGAAGGGCAGTCTCCCTGAGCCTAGCGCTGACTACGATGCCTCGCAGACCGGAGTCCCTTCGGATTGTCCATGTCCGAGGCGACGTGCGAGGGTCGAGGTCGTGAGAGAGAAGAAAAGTCAGCAGGGAGTGGTTCGGCAAATCTGTGGTCGAAAAGGACGAATGAGATCATGACAGGAGTTGTCCATCACTTCGTTGTCGTTGCGTGTTGTCGCTATTTTGAACTGCTTGGCACCTAGCGGCCCGCAATTCCTCCGCAATTCCGTCCGTTCTTTTATCTGATACAACCTTCGGGCACGCGTACGGGGTCACGTCGAGGTGGAAAAGCTTGAGACATCTAAAGTTACGATGTGGTCTCTAAAATAGCATCTACATCTAATGTGTGCAAATATATAGAAATGCAGGGTCAGCAGTTCGAACGCTCATGCAGCTTGGGCGGTAGCTTGGAAGAGCTCAATCTGTTCGTCTTTTGCCAGACCCATCCGACCTCTCCAATGAGGAGGGCAGAGAGGTGGATCTGACGCGCTCGCAGGTCGCGTTGGGCGCTTGAAGACGGCGTCAAGCACAGCAGGAACATCCTCCGGCTCCACATATCCAAGCCTGCAATGCGTGAGACGGGAAAAGGCGTTTAATGGTAGAGAGACTCACCATTCGCCATGAGGATATACGAGGATGTTTGCTGCGTATCTGCAGGATGTTAGGCGATATAGGCGAAGAAATGAGCTAATACACGCACTTGTGGCCACCGACATGGGCTGTCTCCGCAACCTTCACGCGACTGCTAGGACCATTGGGATCCTGCGCGTTCCGTCTCTTCAGCTCTTCCTGTAGAGCCCGCACAACCGCCCCGCCAGTATCTCCACACCGACAATCCCTCGAGCCATGCGTGCACACGTACAGGTGCACGTCCTCATCCTTCTTCACAGCGATCGCACCGCCCTCAGCATGCTCCTGCAACCTCTTCGCAACCTCCTCCACATTCTCCATCCGCACGCCCTCGAGCGCCAGTCGCCCGTTCCTTGAGAACGCCGTAAGATGGTAAGCTTGGTCTCCTGAAGCCGCAATAGGATACGCAGGCTGCTCAGGGGACCACGAGAAGTTGACGGACCCGCCCCACTTCACGGTGCGCAGGAGCAGCGCGCGCTGCAGCGGCGTCGCGTACCTGGCCGGGTACTCTGACGGTGGCTGTGGTGTGTGCAGGAAGATGTAGGACCGGTGCGAGGGTGCGGTGCCGACTAGGTCTGGGAGCGCGCCGGTGGCTGAGGTCGCCAGACGTCGGACGTGTCGGAGCATGTTGTCTGGTTCGAAGGTGTCTGTCGCGCTCAAGGTGAAGGAAAGGAAAGATTGGGATACTCAAGGAGCTGAGTGCAGGGTGTTGGAGGGCGACGTGGGGAGGACTGGGGCATGCTTATACATCACCGTGGTTGTATGACGGCCGTGCAGACGCGTCACGCTCCGACCGTCCGACGCCGCGACGCGACTCATCGACAGCATATAGCCAGGCTAACATCTTACCATCATCCCCCGAACGCTTGTTGACTTCCCCACCCGAACGCTGCATCCACTCTTAATTGCTCTAGTGGTTGTTTCTTTCCAAAGGACACGTTCACTTTCCTGTGCTCCGACAGGCCGGCATGTGTTTGATATTGCAGGCTAAGACATGTGTATCAGCGGCGAACCTCTGCTGACATCGAATTTCTAGGGCAGGCCCTCTTCACAGCCATCTCAGGAACGGGTGCTGATCGGCGCGTTTTAGGAACTTCGAAGCTTCCATGTCTGCTGTCAACAACAATGGGCCAGTTGTCTTCCGCGCACTACATTGAACGCCCCGGGTCTGGCCCCGGTGGGGACAAAGCTGGCGCGCGCAGCTTGCTCATAATCGGGTTCTCCTCCACCACGGCTATCATTCGATCAACGATGGCTGCAGACTCTGGTCACGGCGCAAGGTTTGAAACCCCGAGCCGAAGGATGCGCGGTCCATACATCGCTGGATGGCCTTTGTAGGCTGCTTGCGGCAACGGACCCCTGCTTTGTTGTCGACGCCCGTCGAACGGGCCCCTCTTTCCAAAATCATGGTCTTCGTAAGTCGTGAACCCTCCAACATCGTGTGCAGGACCGACGACAGCTACCTGAAGGGGAACCGAAACGTGTACTCCTCGCACCAGGCCTCGATCTCCCTTGATTGACGCCCGGCCCCGACTTCTCGTAACTTGACACACGAGCGAGCTTTTGACGGCTCAGGGTTGTGTTTGAGGCTGCGCACGCGCCTCCGACAATGTCTATATAACCCGTCCACTGCACGTATCCGTAATCTGCGCTTCTTCCCCCGAGTGGCACCTCTCCTTCTTGCGTGTTCGACCCATGGCGACTCTCCCGGTCCTCAACAACACCCAGCTGCTGGCTCTCTGCTCCAGGCTGCCCGACACGGCTGTCGAAAGCGTGTTCGAGATCGCTGCCGCCCCCACTTTCGGACGGCTCCCAGCCCACAAAAGCCCATACGCTGACACCCTAGCCATCGCGCGCCTCTCCAAACACCACTACGTGCGCACCCTCCCGCAGCTGTACAACACCGTCGTCCTCCCAACGCAACGACGCGCCGCCAAACTCTGCGCCGCCATCTCGACTCACCGCGGCCCCCTTCCGCGCACGCGCCGCCTGTACATCGGCCACCTGCCCGTCAACCCCGGGCTCATGTTTCCAGACCGGGACTCGGACACGGACGCGCTGTACTGGCACTCTTCCGACGAGGCCGACGGCACCATCGACTATCACGTCTTCGCCCCGTTCCTCCTCTCAGTCACGGACATCGCCGTCGACGCTCGCAGTCTCTTTGTCATCAACGAGGTCAACGCAGTGGTCGGCAATGCTCTACCTGTTTGGCAGACTCGCTTCCTGACAACGATCGGTGTTCCTTGCGGAGTGGCGTGGACCACGTTCGCGACTGGCGAGGCGACTTCGGCGCTGGTCTCCGGCGCTTGTAACCTCTTGACTTTGTCATGCGCCGCTGACTTGCGCTCCACTGGAGGAGATGGTGGAATCTGGATCTCGATTTTACCGGCGCACTTTCAACATGACGAGAGTTCAGGCTGCTGCCTGGACGCTTCCATCGAACTATCATTATCAGAGCAACTAGACAGGAGTTCAGCATTTGGGCGTGGAGGTTGCATTTGTGTGCTTTACTGGCTAACCACTTTCACGTAGCAGTAGATTGCCATTTGTCATAGAACTAGATATGTTTCAAGGCTCGTTGAATGTGTCATGGACGAAAAGAAAACAACGTAATCGTCATTCTACACGTAGATCACCTTCTGATCTGATAATTGTAGTTGTGAACTATCATTATCAGAGCAAAAGCAGCGTTCGTGTTTGAACGTGCGCCTGAGACATGAGAAAAACATATCCGACCTGCCTGGCTCGAACAGGCGACCTCAAGATGCCAAGGTATCCATTACAGTCTCGCGCTCTTCCAACTGAGCTAAGGTCGGCTCGTAACAGGGACAGTTACAATGGCCTGTTCTGCTATCACCATTCGCTTAAGTGCTCCCGATGAGTGGAGTGCTCCGTCGGCCTCTGTTGGCAGCGCTAACGCCTCGGTGCCTTTGACAATACACACCACGATGTCATAGGACGCGCCTTCTGACGTACCCGCGCCCCTTCGCCCCCCTCCTTCCCATATGAACCACGTCGCCAACCATTCTTTCACTTCTACCATCATCATCTCACCCTAGTTCACCAAGAGCACACTCAGCCACACACTCCTGCAACAAGCAAACGCGAAGCAAGAATGGTTTTCCCTAGACAGAGGTTCAACCCCGAGAACGACCTGCCCAGCCTCTCGGGCAAAGTCATCCTCGTTACCGGCGGAAAGTACGTGTCTTCTCTTCCTGTATGATGGCTGGAGACTGAGCCGTGTATACTACAGCGCTGGAATTGGCTACGGCGCCGCAAAGCATCTGGCGCGGCGCGGCGCGAAGGTATACATGGGAGCACGGAGCGAAGACAAGGCCAAGGCTGCCATCGACGCATTCAAGCAGGAGGCTAAGGAGGGAGCTGGCGAGATTGTACATCTCAAGCTTGATCTAAGCGACCCGCGTGACGCGAAGAAGGCTGCAGAGGACTTTTTGCAGAAGGAGCAGAGGCTTGACGCACTCAGTATGTGACCTCCCCTTGCTGCTTTTTGGTTACAAGAAGCTTATGACATGATGACCATCCAGTCAACAATGCGGCTTTGTGAGTTTCAACGCTGCGAATCCTTGGTTTCCCCATTTGACCGCTGTATTTCCTTCTTCGAACAGGCAGATTGAGAAGTACGCCAAGAGCGTAGACGGTGAGCATGCTCGTTCTTGTCCTGGGTCTCGATCGTGCTGACTCTATCACCTTCTAGGCATCCAAGATCTTGCAATGGTCAAGTACGTCGTCTTTCAATCATGCGGCATTGGCAGCTGTCTCATACCCATCATCCTGCAGCTATGTCAGCCCCTTCGTCTTCACACGCACACTTCTCCCCCTCCTCAAGAAGACTGCCGCCGAGCCAGGCTCTGATGTCCGCATTGTTATTGTGGGAGCCATCCATTCCGATTACATGACGCGTATTGACGCGTAAAATCCGATAAAGGTCGCATCAGAAGCACACCGTAAAGTCAAAGGCGAACCAAACTTTAAATCCGCCGAAGACTTCAACGAAGAATGCAAGAACTACATGTTCCCCAGCTTCGGTCGCTACTGTACGCTCTCCCTGCGGCCCCGCTCATATTCGTAGCTGACACTCATCCCGGTTTACCAGGCTTCACAAAACTCATGGACACCCTCTGGTTCAAAGAGCTCCAGCGGCGACTCTCCTCCGACCCCGAGCCAGGCGCATCGAGCATCCTCGTCATCGGCGTCGACCCGGGCATGGTGAACACCTTCTCGGGAAAACCGCCGCTGAAGCCGTTCCGACACGTCGTCGACGCGCTTGTCTATCCGTGGTTCGTCTCCGCCGATGAGGGCGCGTATAACCCTGTCTTCGCGGCCGTGTCGCCCGAGATCACGGCGGAGAACAGGGATGAGTGGAAGGGCGCGTATTTGTTGCCTGTCGCGAAGAAGGCGGATGTGACGGATGTTGCGGCTGACGAGGGGAGGGGGAGGGAGCTGTGGGAGACGACGGAGAAGTTTTTGGAGGAGAAGGGGATTGGGAAGTAACCGGGGAAGCTGGGTCGGGTGCAGGTTCGACGTTGTTGTAATGCGTAATTCTGATTCTTGCTGTGATGATACGGACCCGTAATTATCGACGTTTATATCCGCCATGTGTATAGGACTCTTGATTTATTGACACGCGTTCTCCGCCACTTGGTCTCATTGCCATGATTGCAAAGATGAAAGTTGTCCCGCCGTACTGTCTTCCCGACCATAGAGTTATGTCTCCGAGAGATAATGTATCTTGGTTGGTGCCAGTGAAGCGAGGTAACCTCGTCGAGCTGCTCGCGTTTGTCACTAGGCTCCGAAGGTCAGATTAAGCACTCGTACGTCATATAAAACGTCGTGTTATGCGTATCAAGCGCACGAAAGCGCGGGCCATATCCAGTACAGTGGATAGGGTAACAGCGACTCTACTTAATACAGGCAGACGCCCACCATAGACTCAAAAACAGCAAGACCCACATGTTACTTGAATCCAATCCAATCCAACTTATATGATGTTCCAACCGACCTTGTGTCATTTAGGAGCGCAGCGCGATCGTTGGGTCCGCGTGGCAGGTGACCGAATGTTACGGCTGAGCGCTGCGCCACAATATCTGCGACCGAATTCACGATACCGAACCCTGCGCACCAGCTGAGCACCGACCTTGCCATTTGGTTGAAATAATGCGTTGTGCTCTAGACCTTGTACGCGTCTCCACGTCCTCTGGGTGTCGATTTACGTTTCATTTTCTATCTAATCCATTATTCGTGCGCTATTCACATACATTCTGCGAGCGTAGGCCTCGTTAGCGACTAGAGTAGTAAGAAAAGTCAGTCACAGTTCAGAGAAGTTGTATCATTTCCTCCTTACGTTTTACAAGCCTGTAGGATGGCTTCGCATCGTGTTCAAAGCATGGCGGGTACTATAGGTGCTCGATGTTCTCCATTTAAGTTCAAATACAATAGTACGGCTCAACGGCACAGTGAAAGGTACGGCAGCTTGATTTTGTATCTCTGAAGTTTCTGAAAATATAACACAAGAGAAACCAGTCACCACTTTTAATTAGTTTGCCTCAAGCATCCATACATTTTTTCCACGGATTCCAGAACGAAAATACAAGTTCAATTCATTCTTCGAAAAGTGGCTGTATGCAAAAGGATATCGATTCATCTCAGCGAATGATTCGCAAGGGATTGTAAGTTTACTGTGTGGATATACTTCTCTAAATTACGATGATGTGATGCCGGTCTCGCCCGGTCCTTAATGTTTCATGCGGACGTCGATGGGGGCGATGATAATTTGTAGTGTGCATCCTCATCGTAGCAAATTCATTCTCGTCCAGCGTCATCAGGCCCTTCATCTTTTCAAGTACGACGGTCCAGAATTTTTTTGTTCCATTTTGCGGACGTATTGCCCCTGAAGTCAGCTTGGCTCCAAGCTGGAAGCCACCCCGCGACACTAGCTGCCATGCTGATTCTTCGTCCTGAAATATTACTATCTTTGAACTTCGGATCTAAGGAGACGAACGAGTCACTCCGACCACATGAGCACAAAGAAGGCACAACGTGATACAGCACCCTTGCAAGCGGTTTGATATCTTGGAGACGTTCCGAGGTATGAGTAAGGTCCAACCAGGTAATGCATGGATTACGCGGGAGCGGTGTAAATGCTGAGCCCTTGGTTGGGCCAGCAGAATTAGCTCCGGACATGGACTCAGCCGCTATGTTAACCTGGCGTGGGTCCACACAGATCCTCATATTGAGATAGGTGAGGCGAGGGCACGAAGTGAGAACGGCGAATAGACCCGCGAGTGACGCTGGGCGTTGCAGTTTTTTCAGCTTCAGTTGTTCGAGGCGTGGCCAGTACGACACAAGAGCAGCAAGCGCTTCATCCGAACCACCATCCCTGGCATCGGATTCTCCATTGCCATCGAAGTCTTCTAACACGATAGGATGCCGATTAAGATCAATGATGAGTTCCGTTAACATAGAAAAGGCGCAGAGTGGAGACAGCGCGTCCTTGTCGAAGCGACTGTTGATTGGAAGTTTGATTACCGACGATTTAGATTCTGAGAGCTTGATACTGGTCAGACAAGCATGTGACACGCATTCCGCGAGGGACTTGAATATTAAGAACGGGGGGCGCGGCGGAGGTTCTATGGCGCATGGTCTCATGTGCTGATCAAAAAGAACATCGAGAGTGTGCAGATGAGCAGCTTGACTTTCTGAAAGGGACGAGGATTGTGTTGTGCTATTTCCATTAAGAAGCAGCGCTCTAAGTGCTCGCGGGAAAGTATCAATGCCATCAACGATGAGAGACAGTTGCTTGATCTCGTGGATCCCATAATGCCCCGCAAGCCACGGCTCTTCTGTATTGACTGGCACGGAGAGGTGGTCTAGGGACGGCGACGGCGATTTTACCATATGGGATAGAATTTCGGCGCTTACTGTGCCACAGTCGACGCTGCGTATACATTCCCACTGACATAGCGTCCTTGTCAGCAAGTCTGGCTCTCCGTTACGTGGCGGCCGTTGTTGATTGTCGTAGTTTCTACAAGAGAACGATTCGACGTTTGGGCAGAGCTCGGTGATCAAAGGTACATCTGAAAGGAAGCGATTTAACATCATGATGTCAACATGAATCGCACGCAGATTGGGAGAGAGTAGAAGACCCTGTGTCATAAGGTAGCGGTAGTGTCGGTTGTAGCCTGTCGTGTCGCCTTCCACGCGGATGGTGTGCAGTTTTGGAAAGAGGTTGGAAAGCGGGCAGTCTGAGAGGGCACGGTAGACACGAGAGTGTAATATAGTTGTACTTTCATCCGTATCCCATGCGTACACGACAACTTTCTTGACTCGACGAGTATATGAGTAAAGGATCTCCCAGTCTCTCGGCGTCATTACGCGCGTAAAGGTCTATACGCACAAAGCATGTCAGCGCCGAGCCAAGATTGAGTTAGCATATTTGGACTCGCCAGAGCTTGACCGTCATTGGCCGTTTTGTTAATGAAACACCATAAATCGCGCGGGAGACACCTGAGAATTTCCAAGAGAGACAAGGTGCCATTGGCGTAGAGAGCATCGAGCGCAGGCTCTTTGAACCCCTGGCATACCCTCGCGAGCCTCGATAAAGCTCTTCCATCTTCCACATGTTGGAAGACGATTTCAATGAGTTCTTGGATGAGCAACGCATGATGCATGGCGGCAAGAGGCCTTGAACTCAGCTGAACGGGATAAAAGAAGATGCACAGGGTGATATTCACCTGGTGAAACATCGTTGAGTTTTTGAGGTGACCTTGACTTGCTGTGTATCACGCAACCGGTATTCTGGAGCTGTCCTAGGTCGCGCTATCTTTGACTATGATCCGCCGCCACCGGTCGCATCGCTAAGCGTTCAAACGTTCAGTGGTCAGGTACAGTATCAATCCGCTCCCAGAGATGGACGGGCTTTTTGAGTAGCCTGAGAAGTAAAACAAATTGGCTCATTGACTTGGAAATGATACGACGGTTGAAGGGCGTTTGCTGCCTTTGCTCACTAGGATAGTCTATGTTCTTCGGAGTCGGGTGCCCCACTTCGTTTATAGATTTTCTTGCCCAGCGCGAGCGCCACCTCATAATTCCTTTAGTAGTAGCAATAGTAGAAATATTCGTTTATTTTCTTCTGGGCTATATTTGCCATTTCCCGGCAATAATGTAGTTGACACGGAGGCTGGCGGAGAAACGTAAGAATAGATAGCCTGAGATATATGGACATGGGCTCATAGGTTCCTTAGTTGCGTGTTGATCGGAGTACCGGAGCAAGGTTACTCCGGTGCATATGCCTCTGACACATAGCCCGTTCGTGGGCCCGTTGTTCAGCGATATATAAAACGGGAATGGAAATAAGGATCTTGAGTATGGGTACAACGGGTCATTTCCTACGAATATTAGTTGCATCGCGTTCTCACAGAGAACTTTAAGCCTATTTTAACGCATGCGGACGGGCGGAAGTTAGCGATTTGATGCACACATATGTTATACACAGGCGAAGCGGTCCTGTATGCGGACTGCTGCCACCTGAGACAACGTGAAGGCATGCACGCGAATGGCGGTAACTCGTTTATATCCCAATCCTGTCAACATAATGAGGTCCAAGGCGCCAAAGATGCGATAAGAAAGGCGCGAATCACGGTGAAAATCGGTGAGGGGCTGATATGTAGCTTCCTGAGAGTCTTAACATAACAGACATGAATGTAGTCAGACGAAGGAGACGTGCCGAGTCTAGGAAGCCAGAGTGACCAAGCATTGAAATATTGACCTCCGAGCTTTGTCTCGAACGCCGAACACCTCCATGTCGATCTTCTGGCGAGAATGAAGGACCTTAGCTTCCATATTTCCGCCAGACATTACGAGTAGCATCTTGCTATGAGCCTCGACCCATGGCACTAGTAAAAAGTGCTTGCTGATGAACGTTTGAACCCCGAGTCAGGCGCATTGTTGTCAGGCGTTGGCGTGATGCAAGAAAACAGTACAGTGGACCTTTAGGTGTCGCTTAGGAGAGTTAGACTTGATAATTTCACATTACTTGTGCACGCCATGGAATGTCTGCGTATGATTCTGCCGTCTCAGCATGCGGTGCGATTCAACATGTGCTAGTGGCAGCTTTCGCCTCATTGATGCCCGTGATTCGGCCGCCGCATTGTGTAACCTCTAGATGTTTGCTTGTTCCAACTGGTTGGAGGGAAACTTTTATCCATGTCCATATACAATGCAAAGGAACGAGTTCCAAACTGCGGTTTGAAGAAAGCTTGCAAAGCGTAAGAGGAAAAAGGTGTGGGAAAATAAGCTGATCAAGTGTGGACAACAGAAACAGTCTGCATGTTCTCACGGCTCTTTCTCACTTACTTTCTTATCTTTCTTCATCGATCATCTGCAGATCCTTCCTGTCTCTCACTCCTCCGTCGCAACGAGGTATGGGTGGTGTTTTAGGCCGAGCGTATGTTCCATAGTGATTCTGTACGTGTAATTATGGGACATACGCCTGGTCCATCACTCTGGGTCTTATGGTAGTGTTTGCAAACATGTACGTGATAACATCAAAATGAACGTTACTGACAATAGATAGGGCACGTCTCAGCTATCACGAAATTCTATGATATCTAGCGCTATCTCATTGTTGTATTACCTCTCGATATCTTTCATGTCAAAGCGACAAGATCTCCCCTTCCAGCCGACTACCATCGCAAGCCCACGCTGCAACGCATGCACGTCTAATGAGCGTGTGTGGGCCACTTGAAGGTTGGATATGTTCCATAGTGATTCGATAATCCCCTTCGGAGCTCGGCAAGAGCAAAGATTGCGTCCGATGCCCCATAGGTCTTCTTGTGCGATCAGGATCTTCGACCGGCTGAGAGACGCTGGCATTGTCCATGGCCTCATGGTGATGGCAACAAGCAGCCCGATACTTGCGGACACGAAGCGTGGGCATGAAGAAGCCGGGTCCCACATCGTTCTTGAACAAAGCCCAATCCAAGTCGGCCAGAGGCCCGACGATGGAGAAGGAGCTCATCTCCCAACGAGGCTGATCGGTGTTCGCCCCGGGACTATCCTCGGTGCCAGTCTGGCGAAAGAGCCTCTTCATCAGGGAGAGCGCAGTCTCGTCGACCGCTATGTCGCGCGCCGCGCGGAGCACAGGAACGAGCACGGAGTCGTCGAGCAGCGTGCTCGCCTTTGACATGGCCCAGTCATGGGCTTGCCTCTCGTCGGCATCAGTGGAGGGGGAGGAGAAGACAAGATCGGGTGCGATAGGCAGGTATCCAACGAAAATCCTGCGGACGTTTCCTACGTAGTTAAAGGCAAGCTTGGGAAACAGTCCCGTAATGGCGCGATCTTTCTGGGCTTGCAGCGTTTGCTGGAACAGCACAAGCTCCCTGTGTGTAGGGAGGACCACCGTATGAACGAATAAACGCAGAGCATCTTTGCGGAGGATTGAGTGGATACCACAGAGGCTTGCCAGCCCTGCATACGGGTTCTCGCCACGAGAAAAGGCGCTGAAGTCGGGCTTGGCCGCAAGAGAGATGATGTCTAGCAAGAGGTCGAAGTTGAGAGCAGAACCTGGCAATAATGGTACGGCGGTCATGAAGAGGACGAAAAAAGCTGGAGGGTGTCCTGGGGAAACTGAGTCAAGACGATCTGATCGAACGAGCACGACCGCCGAGCATTTATGCGAAGCAAGCCATGACCCCAAATCACAGTTTTCTCAGAGCAGGACACCCTGTTTCCACATCAATTCTAGATGCTGCAGAGTAAGACGCACATATGTTGGTGGGCTAGATCCTGTTAGATCCACCGCCGTGAGGACTGTGTGTTTGCCGACGTCAAAACCTGAGGACAATGCAAATTCATACAAGGTTCTTCTTCAGAGCCCAAGGTTTGAATTGAAAATCGCTCGAGCCTCGTGTCGTGCATGCCAGTTTCAACGTTCGCGCGTCTTTGACATCTTGGAATAGATGTTAATCAAACGTGTACCGGAGATAAGTGGGCACTTCTGTCAAGAGCTCGCATTCTTTGATCGACAACCTCCCTTGGATCAGATTATTGGCTTGAGGGAAGCTTGAGGAGACGTGCGACGCCGCTCAGGTATACAAGAAGACCGTCGGCTTGATGGGTGAGAAAGGCTCCATAGGTAGCCAGAATATACACGGGAGCTTAGGACGGAGAGCCCGAAGTTGCTCGTAAATCTCGCCAATTTTTTTTTAGCTCGAGTTGATTTGTGTTTGTTCGTTAAAATTCTTCCCTTTCTCGCCATATTTCCCCTGCCGGTAAATTGCTACAACAACCCCAGAGTTTGGGAAAGGGCACGCCAACGCCTCGTGCACCATAACATGAGTGAATTCCATTGTTTAATCTGTATCAGACATATGGGTATAATCATGCGTGCTACGCCGGCACCTCGGTACCACAAGATCCAGAACACGCCATCAATATCTCGATCTCAGCCTTTCAAACTTGGGCGCTGGGAAAGCTTCGAGATGATTCAATGTCGGATTTACTAGATCGTACAACTTCCACATATCTTGATGTCGCATTTCGTTTAGGTAACCAGTTTCGCTGCATAAGTAGTACGAATACGAAATACTCCTAAGCCGGGCCAACACCATCCATTTGGCCGTTCCAACCCGGTTGCTATATACCTTCGCGTTCAGGATAGATTACCTCACTGCTGAGTCTCAGGTTCTATCAGGCGAGAGTTGAACGTTGAATCCCGCGTGGGATAGTTACACGTTTAATTATTAGGGGGAAAGAATCCGATGCGTCAGTTGAATGTCAAGTTGTAGGAAATAATCGGACGCACGTTTCAAGCGTCCGACGAATCGTTCCATGTCACAGCGACCGGTATGCCTTGAAGCACTTGCAGCTCGTCCACCGTGATCCTCACCTGCCCACGGAATGACAGCTGCTGAAGCGGATGTCCTATTTCTTTGCGTGCGGATAGGCACAACACGAGAGGGCCAAACCAGCCATCTGCCCGCTTGTTGGATGACAACACGAGTTGTCTCAGCCGTGGAGCGAGAGCAGCTTCAGTGGCGTTGTTGGCTGGGTGCAGTGCGGCGATGACATCGAGAAGAGAGCCACCGCCGATTTCTAGAGACCGAAGAAACGGCATCTCAGAGAGAATATTTGTTACTCTGTCTTTATTGACGTCTTCGTGTGGGATGTCGTCGATAACTGCGCAGACGACGGATTGGGGAAGTACGAGTGAACAGCATGAAAACGCAGACGAAACGACGTTCAAGGTAGTCTCGAATATGCTGCGGATGAAGATGGCAGGATTCGATGCGAGGACTGCAGATAATGCTGTAGGTTTTATCTCTGGATGGTCCCATGACGAATTCGTGCCCTTGACAATATCGAATGCCTTCGAGACACTGGGTGCTAGATTTACTGGCCAGACAACAAAGCTCAAATTTGTCTTGAACCAGTACTGATTCTTCGTGCAACCACGGCGTGTCAATGACCTGATGCTAAGCGCGCTACACCACTGCGAAGGTTCCGGGATAGCAGATGAGCTGTCGGCGCTCGTGTTCATCAGGCAGTGGTGGTTGAGCATGCCAAGAACGTCGGCGAAGAATGCGGAGGGGTCGCGACGTCCGTTTCTGCTGTCTAGCCCCATGTATTCAAGGGGCTCTGAGAGGTCAAGCGAGTCGACGAATGCCTTGCATGAGTGTATCGGTTCTTCCATGTGGAGTCGGGAGAGGCGGGGAAGGTCAACTTTGGGTCTGATAGGCCCTGAGTCGATCCGGGAACGTATGGTAGAGGAAAGGGATAGTTCTTGCAGGTTTACCATCCCTTTGAGAAAACCGGGCAAGTGTCGTCCCAAAGCAAACGAATTGAGATGTAAGCGCCGTAGCTTGTTGCCATTAAAGATACGACATCCGGCAACCGGGTGGTTGTTGTCGCTCCAGTCAGGGAGTCCGCGGAACCGCGTGAGACTGAGTGACTCCAATGCGATGTCGTCTCTGGGAGGGTCTCTCTGCGTCTCAAGCTCGCCAAGGAGGGAGACGAGGGACTTGGGGTAGGCTCGCAGAACAACCTCCTTCGCATGACTAAGTCTCTGTACAAGCTTTCCCTCGTCGCCAGTTATGTTCGAACCCATGGAGAGTGAGAGACGAGTGCCTGCAGAGCGCGCTATCATCGCCTCGGTTAACCGTTCATCGCGACGGCCCGGGGTCATCACTATGGCGGACCACAGTCTGGGGTGCTCCAACGCGACGGAACGCCATTGGCGGCATACACGCGTGACTCGGACCCAGCTCAGGCAGCGACGCTTGCATATGTGGAACTGCCATGTCAAGCCGTCGTGCGCGTGGGCGTTGGAGACGCACGCCTCGAAAATGATCATGAGGAGTTCGGGAGGCAGCGAAATACCAGTAGTACGCATGTCTTCTGGCGCCAGAGCATTAAGATCGTGTTCTATGGCGGAACCAGAGTAGCACTCACTTCACTTGCGACCGAGTCTTACTTACGGCGAGCCGCGAAACACGACTTTATGATGGAAGTCCGAAGGCAAGATGCGATATGTGGGAAATTGACCACGCATCGTGAACAAGCACTGATCAAGAGTAGATTTCTCACGGCTCTAAGTCTTGTTCGAGTGTTTGTTTATTTTCTTGTTCTTCTCCGTTTGCCCTACGTTTTGGCAGTGTGTATGTCTAGTAACAGGACGCATGGTAGTGAAGCATACATATGGGTTGCTACCCTGGTAAGTAGAGACGGGAGATCAAAGTTGGAGGTCAAAGTTATCGTATCACATTTTTCTTTCCTGGGAAGCTGCATCTCAGGGCTCAGCTGGCTCAATTTAAACGGTCGAAGCGGCGAATGGAAGTTTGCACGCTCGATATCGCGCCGAGCCGTCATCCGCCGCTTTCAAGCTAGAAGTTGAATTCTTGTTCCGGGGTTTTGAAACACGATCGCCATCTGTGTAGGTAAATCGACGTCGCGGAGTATTGGTGCGCCGTGGCGTGTCATATGTAAGGCCGAGGGAATTTGTCAAAGGAATGCGTTAAGCATTGAAGTCTCTTGACTTTCACAGAAATTGGCGATGATTCAGAAAGTTGCACTACCTGTTGCAGCGAAACATGCGTGGGAAACTGGCGGTTAAACGCGTCGAGCTTTTGCGTGACTTTCTTCTTTACTTACTAGTACTGTTGTCAATAGCCCTCAAGTCAACTTGGCTGGGCTCAATCTCGAGAACTTGGAAAACCCAGATAGATCATGCAAGTAAGCAGCCACCGATCTCACCTGCTTGTTGATATAGCGTGGTATCGCGTCTGTATGCGATCATGTTCACCAGCGTTCACCGGCATCTCTCAAGCTGAACAGCCTCACATGTGATACTGGCACCGGCGTCCGAAGCTGCAACTCGACCTACACAGTCTCGGCTATCGGCGTGAGCTGGGAGGGGCGCATGACCACCGGCAGCACGACTGCCGACACCGTACCCTTGAGAGCATCGTAGGGGAGAGCCTTGCACTCATCTACTTCCCCCACCAACCTCTACCGCTACCACTACTATCGATATCATGTCCACCCAGCAAGCACCAGCGCGCGCCACGGACGCCGAGGTCGGCGCGCAGTCAGCGAGCGCGGCTGGCGCGGAGCACGCGCCCCGCCCGCCGTCATTCGCGAGCAAGGAGGAGGAGCGCGAGTGGATCAAGTTTAGGCTTGCGCAGGCGTTCAGGCTGTTTGGTGCGTCTCCTTCGCTGCGCTTATGCGATGTGTGAGAGAGATTAACGGGATCCAACGCTCATCAGCGAAGTGGGGGTACGATGAGGGCGTGGCGGGGCATATCACTGCGAGGGTGAGTAGGACGCTGCGGAGCCCCTCGTTGAACTCTATGTGACGTCTGATGTGTATGATATGATAGGACCCAATCAAGCCTGACTGCTTCTGGGTGAACCCCTGGGTACGCCCCCATCTTCCAACTTTCCTATGCCCCTGACATCCCACTGCGCACTGCCAGGGCCCACACTTCGCGACCATCCAGCCGTCCGATCTCCTGCTCGTCGACCACCACGGCAGCGTACTCCCAGCCGAGTCCGGGCCGAACCACTTCCTGAACAAGGCCGCATATCTCATCCACGCCGCGGTGCACGCCGCGCGGCCCGATGTGCTGTGCGCGGCGCACTCGCATAGCATGCACGGTAAGGCGTACGGGACGCTGGGGTTACCGCTTGATCCGATTACGCAGGATAGTTTGGCGTTTTTTGAGGTGGGTTTTTGTGTCATGACAGCGGATGGATTGTTGATTGCGATTTTGCGTGCAGGATCATGTGGTGTTCAAGCAATATGATGGCGTTGTGGGCGCGCAGAAGGAGGCGGCGAGCATTGCTCAGGCGCTTGGTGGGAACAAGGTTTGCACGAAAATTCCACCCTCACATCTCTTTGCATTACTCACTATAGTTCATCAATTCAGGCTGCCATCCTCCAGGTCTGCGCCTGTTTATCGCACCGCACACCATACCCTCGCTGACGCCTATTTTCCTGACAAAAATGACAGAACCATGGGATCATAACCGTCGGCCGCTCGATCGAATCCGCCGTGTACTTCTTCCACGCGATGGAGCGCTCGTGCAGGGTGCAGATGCTCGCGGACGCGGCAGCCGCGGCGCGGGGCGTGTCGACGCAGAAGGTGCCGGAGAAGGAGGCACGGGCGACCGCGGCGCTGGTGGGCTCGGAGCGCGCGGGCTGGTTTGGCGGGTACATTGAGTTTGGTAGGTTGGAGGCGGAGGAGGGGGTGAGGTTTCAAGGGAAGTGAAGTGGTATAGGTCATCATGGATATTAGAATGGAGTGTGTGAGTATGTAGTCGGGTTTATCATACGTGCATCGGCCTGGCTTGTGTGGGATCTCAAAGGCACTATGGTGTTCCGTGCATGACAAACCAATAACGAGGAAGCCCCAGACGGGCGGCAAGAGCGCGCCGGGAATTGCATCCACGCCGAGGCGGCCGGCGGAGTCACGTGGTGTCTGCCGAGTCCGTCCGAAAAACGTCAGAGGGAAGAGAATTTGAGTGGTCAGCGTGTCCTCCGTCTTCCTGACAAACACCACACCTTTCTCTTCCTGTTTCTTTGTCCCTCTTCGCTGTTTCTCGCTATGTTGACTGTGCAGAGAGCATCCACTCGCGTGAGTTACCCTCGTTCTGACTGGGTTTGGTAGGGAATGAGCTGACGAGGCGGTGGTTGGTTAGACTGTTGCACGTTCGCTCCGTCGCGCAGGCCAGGCTGCTGCATCCCGCGGGCTCGCGACCGAGTCGGGGCCCTATGATGCTGTTATCATCGGTGGCGGTGAGTTGTCTCGCTGCATTCTCACCGCTCCGCGCACTGATTGCTTTCGCAGGCCCCGGCGGTTACGTCGCTGCTATCAAGGCAGCCCAGCTCGGTCTCAAGGTGCGCGGATCTTGTTTTTCGTGCGCATAGTGCCCAGTGCTGACGAAAGGTGGATTTTTGTGCGTTTCGGGATGAATAGACGGCGTGTATTGAGAAGCGTGGTTCGCTTGGTGGAACGTGTCTGAACGTTGGCTGTATCCCGTCCAAGGCCATGCTCAACAACTCGCATATCTATCACCAGACGCAGCACGATCTCCAACGACGCGGTATTGACGGTGCGTGGGCCCCCGCCTCTCCCCCGTGGCCCCTCAGAACCATTACCGAAGACATGACGTACTAACCCAACCCAAACCCACAGTCGGCGACATCCAGCTCAACCTCCCCCAAATGCTCAAGGCCAAGGACCAGTCCGTCGTCGGACTCACCAAGGGCATCGAGACGCTCTTCAAGCAGAACAAGGTCGACTACATCAAAGGCACCGCCTCCTTCGTCTCGCCCACGCGCATCTCCGTGCAGCTCAACGACGGCGGCTCGGCCGAGGTCGAGGCGAAGAACGTTGTCATTGCCACCGGGTCCGAGGTCACGCCGTTCCCGGGCGGCGGGATTGAAATTGACGAGCAGCAGATTGTGAGCTCGACGGGCGCGCTGGAGCTGAAGGAGGTGCCGAAGAAGATGGTGGTGATTGGAGGGGGGATTATTGGGCTGGAGATGGGGAGTGTGTGGAGTCGGTTGGGGTCGGAGGTGACGGTTGTGGAGTTCCTAGGTGGGATTGGGGGGCAGGGGATCGATGAGGAGGTTGCGTGAGTGGTTTTTTATCTTCTTTTGGATGGGGATGATGCGGTGCTGATGCGGGGATGGGCGTGTAGGAAGCAGTTCCAGAAGATTTTGGGCAAGCAGGGGATCAAGTTTAAGCTGAACACCAAGGTTTTGTCTGCTGAGAAGAAAGACGGCAAGGTTGTTATCAAGACCGAGGCTGCCAAGGACGGCAAGACCGACGAGGTGTGTGTTTCGTGAGGAAAAGCCAGAGTTTGAGCTGACCTTTGATATAGCTTGAAGCTGACGTCGTCCTCGTCGCCGTTGGCCGCCGCCCATACACCGACGGCCTGAACCTCGAGGCCGTCGGTATCGAGAAAGACAACCGCGGGCGCATCGTCATCGACGACGCGTTTAACACGTCCGTGAAGAACATCAAGTGCATCGGCGACGTCACATTCGGGCCCATGCTCGCGCACAAGGCGGAGGAAGAAGGCATCGCGGCCATCGAGCACATCCACGCTGGACACGGGCACGTGAACTACGGGGCGATCCCGTCGGTGGTGTACACGCACCCGGAGGTGGCGTGGGTGGGGAAGACGGAGCAGGAGCTCAAGGAGGCGGGGGTGAAGTACAGCGTGGGCAAGTTCCCGTTCGCGGCGAACTCGCGGGCGAAGACGAACATGGACACGGAGGGGTTCGTCAAGTTTTTGAGCGAGAAGGAGACGGATCGGATTTTGGGGGTGCATATTATTGGGCCGAATGCGGGCGAGATGATTTCGGAGGGGGTGTTGGCGATGGAGTATGGGGCGAGTTCGGAGGATGTTGCGAGGACGACGCATGCTCATGTATGTTTTTTCTCTTTCTGTTTGTTTGAAGTTGGAACTCGAGGCTAACAATGTGTTTTCAGCCCACGCTCAGCGAGGCGTTCAAGGAGGCTGCGATGGCTGCATACCAGAAGCCGATCCATTTCTAGATGTGACTGAGGATGGTTTTGTTGCGTATGCATTGAGGAGGTTATAATGTAGATGTTTGGCTTGTTGCGTTACAATACTCTATTTTCTGCGTCTCTTTTTGTTTTGTGTTGGATCTGGACGTTGCAATGACGCCTTGGGATTAAATGTAGCGAACGAGCGTCTGGGCGGAATATGTTGTAAGGGACCTCGGAGGAGTGATCCGACTTCGCCAGCTGGATCGTGACGTGACCCGGTCGCCCCGTCTCACCGCACCCCGACTTCACAACTTGAACTTGTTTTTTTGTTCTTTCTGTCTTTCTTTCTTGTCTGTGCGCTCTTCCACCGTGTCTTGTTTATAACGCCCATCGCATCTTGATATCTGTCATCTACCTATCTATCAAGGCTATTGTATCCCACCTGCACTGTGCTCACACTTTTGAATTTGTAGCCTCACGCAAAGCCGTCAGACGTCGATAGAGTTGTCTTGCCCTACGGATTTTTACGCAATCGCGAGCTCGAGCCCTACGACGCACCGACACACCGACGCACCCACCGCAAGTGCAGCCGCGACCGCGACCCACAACCTGATGCATGTCTCTACCATGGCCCCGCCGCAAGATCCAGCTCGCCAGGCTTCTCGGTGTCCAGCTGCCTGGCAATGCCAATGTCGCGTTGCGCAACAGCACGTCGAATTCGAGCTCGAAGGAAATGTGCGATGACTCGGAGATGCGAGAGAGGGAGAGAGAAAGAGAGGCGGAGGCGGAGGTGGAGCGCGAGTGCGCGGAGGGCGTTGTGCTCGATAGGCTCAGCCATGGGTCGAGTGTTATTGGGAGGACGTGTGAGTGGCTCGCTTCGTTTTCGTTCTGCGTTGTCTGCCATTCCTCGCGTTCATTCCTCGCGTGTGCTGCGAGCGCGAACAAGCGAGTGGCCATGGCACCCGTCGTGCGCCGCATTGACGCGCCCGCGTTCTTTAATATCACATCCGTTGTGATATCTTGTATGCATTGTGCTCATCCACGGTTGCTTTGGCGCGCACAGCGAAGACGGCCGAGGTGGACGCGCTGCGGTTCGGCGACCAGGATCTGAGCGTGTTGGGCACGCTCGAGGCGGGCCAGTTTGGCGTCGTGGACGTCGTGAGCTGTGCGCTCGACGGGCGGGTGTATGTGCGCAAGTCGGTCGAGAAGATCTTTGTGGCGAGACATAGGGAGGTGTGTGTGTTGGTCTCCCCTTTTGTTCCCTTCCCCCGCTTGCTTTTTAGACATTTACTTTGTTCTTGTCACTTTAACCTCCACCCATCCCATCCTTGTCCTGCTACCGTCTATCGCATTGCTAACACCCGGTCACCCGATCTCCCTAGCAATGCAGCCCACAGTACGAGCGCGACCTGCTCCTCGCCGCCCGCGCGACGCGCGCCTCGTGGGCGCCACACCTGTTGTGCGCGTACCAGACGCCGACGCACCTCCGGCTCGTCATGGACTACCTCGCGGGCGGCACGCTCTGGGACGTGCTCGAGAGCAGCCCGGCGGACATGCGCGTGGGCGAGCGCGACGTCAAGTGGTGGGCGCCGCAGATGGTGTGCGCGATCGACTGGTGCCACGCGCAGGGGTTTGCGCATCGGTGCGTGTTCCTTGCTTCTCGTCCTGTCGTTCCTGTGTGGGCTTGGCTGTGGTTTGGCGAGCTTTGTTCGTCGTGAAATCTCCTTTTTCATTGTCTTTTCTTGTTCTTTGCGATGGATGGTTGGTCGGTCTTTAGAAACTGATCTCACACGGCAACACAGGGACATCAAGCCGCACAACTTCGTCCTCACGGCCTCGCGCCACCTCCAGCTCATCGACTTCGGCTCCGCCGCGCCGCTGCTCCCGCCCGATCCGCACGGGACGCGCTTCATCCCGAAGCAATACTGCATGGTGCCCTGCGGGACGTGCGACTACATATCGCCCGAGATCCTGCAGTCGTACGAAGAGGCGCTGCTTGCGCTTGAAGTATCCGATGACGAGGATGAGGGCTCGCGGGCGTACGAGGACGAGAGCAGTGTCGAGCATGAGCGCGAGGACACGTGGGACGCAAGCCGGACGGTGGGGAGGAAGAAAGGACGACGGAAAGGTAACGGGGACAGGGGTGGAGGCGGTGAGGGCCTAGGGTATGGGTGCGAGACGGACTGGTGGAGTATGGGCGCGATGCTGTATGAGATGGTGTATGGTGTCGCGCCGTTCTTTGCGAGCGACGTGAAGACGACGTATCTGCGGATCATGGACCATGAGGTGAGCATGCCTCGTGCCCGCAGCGAGATTGGTGGCACTGACGTGTCGTTCTTGGCAGACCAGTCTGAGGTTCAATCGGGCTATCGACGTTTCTGCTGGGCTGCAGGATCTCATTCGAAGGTGAGCTAGACTGAGTGTCGCTGCATCCTGCCGCCCCCACGCTGAACACTCCCGTGTAGGCTCTTGACGCATCCCGAAATCCGGCTTGGACGCCATAGCGTCTTGGAGATATCTGAACATCCATTCTTCGAAGATACCAACTGGGCTACTTTGGAGTACGGTATGTCAAACGTGTATCATTATGCAAGGAGACAAAGCCGAGCTAACTTTGACAACGCTGTATCAGATTCTGCACCAGACGACCTTCTCGTTCCAGAATTCACATACTTTGCGCCCAACGGCACTGGCGTGCTCGCAGCCAACCTCGACAGGAGCACCGGTTCAGACGCTTCCCAGCCATTTGCGTTTTCAGCGCTTTTTCAGTCGTCTATTATCACTGAGCCTTCGCACCTCAATCGCTCCTCGGGCTCATCACCTGGCCTATCAGGTCTTCAAAATAGCCAGAACGCAAGCGGACAGAAGGCCTGGATAGGTTTCTCCTGGGGCCCCATGGCAGACGCGTTCAATCACGATGGGAGCATGTCCGCCCAGGACCTAGATCCCTCGTTATTCCAAGCTGCCCCTCGTGCTCCCGACCAAACCGAAGGCGACTCCGCCTGGGTCGACCAGCTCACCACCCCGCGCCCCGCCGCACGCCCCAGCGCACCGACCCCATCCGCCGTCCCCCGCTACGGCACGTTCGCCGGATTCCCTAGCGCCGGCGCCGGCGCAGACCCGGCCTCCCCGTCGTCGCTCTTCCGCACGCCCGTGCGCACGCCGTTCAACACGTTCCCGCGCACGGCGCCGCGGACCGCGACGACGACGCTCCGGCGCACTGCACAGCGGCGCGAGGTGAGCGACCGCGAGGCGATGCGCCAGCTCGTGGACTGCGTCGGCATGAGCGCGCGCAAGAAGGTGCTCGCGAGCGGGCGCAAGCCCAGGATCCTTGATTCGGTCGTGCGCGCACGGACGCGAGGGCGGGGGCGGGAGGCACGGGAGCGGTCGGGCTCGGGATCTGCGTCGTCGTCTGCTGTCGCAGTGCCGGCGCTGCTCCCGAGGAGTGCACTGCGCCCTGCGAGCGGGGGCGGGAGAGTGGTGTCGGCGTCGGCGGGTAACACGGTGCGCTTCGCCCCGCCGGAGCGGGAGCGGGCGCCGTCGCGCAATTTGGCGCCCATTTTTACCGCGTCGGCAGCGGGTGCAATGGCAGGGAGGATAGCGGTGAACGCGAGTGGTACGACGGACTCGTCCACGCGGTCGCTGTCGCTGCCTGATGCGTATGGATACGGACTGGGCGGGCTCGCGGGTCTCGGGGGGAGATGGAGGAGGCGGTGAACGCGGCGGCGAATCGGAGTCGGAGACGAGCGAGAGCGAGGGCCCGCCGAGTCCGTCGCCGAGCCCGCGGCCGAGCAGCGCGATGTCGACGCTTAGCGGCGGTCTGCGGAGCGCGACGCCCTCGGTGACGTCGACGATGGGCCGGGGAGCGAGGAGTGCGACGCCGAGTGCGATGCTTAACTCGGGTGTTTCCTTGGCTAGCTCGTCGGGGTCGCGGCTTGCTGCGAGTGCTGGGCCGACTATGGGCGGTAGGGCGAGGTCGGGCTCGGGATCGCAATTTTTGGCTGTCCCGCCGAGCGCACCGGAGAATGCTAGGGGGCATGAGGCAAGGGAGGGGAATGGAATTGGGGACGTAGGAGGAACTTTGGCTGGCGATTTGAGTGGAGATCTCACGTTTGAGCCCCAAGCGACGTCGGAGACGCGCGACGACCATTGCACCGAAGTTACCGAAGATCGCATACGGCCTGCAGAGAAGGCCGTCAAGACGGAGCGGGCGAAGGGTAAGATGCGGGAGGCGGATACGAGCGCAGGGAAAATGAGCGACCGCGACGAAGACGATACGATTCGGGCACATAGTTCCGTTCACAGACAGCGGCGAGGCCAAGATCCTATGGACGCTCCTACACATCATCCACCCAGTCGCATCGATCGCCAACGAAGCACCGGTGCCGTGCACGCCGCTTATCCTCGCTCAAGAAGTGACGGTGACGTCGTCGTCGACCATTCACAGACCAAGGCGAGACGCACGTCCAGCGAGGACGACCGGTTCGCGCACATGGACGAGCGGTATGCGATGCTCATGGGCGATCTGGGGCGCATTTCGGATGACCTTGAGGGACTTCGGCTGGGGCTGTCGAGGATGCGGGCGAGTGTATGAGGAGGATATTATATTTGTTTGGTTGTAGTAAGATGGCATGACGGCACGCATCTTTATGGATTTTTACGCGATTGTTGCTTTAGAAGTGCGTCCCATAATTGTTTATGAGCTCAATCGGCACTCATCCTGCATCGTTTAGTTAGGAAGTGCCTCGAAGTAACATCTATAATGGCTTGACGAAGAAATCAGCCTCACATTCAATACTTTTCGTGTCTTGCGAGTTACTACCCAATTCATGTTGACAAATCCGGGATCCAATGATGGGATAGCACTGGGATCAATTTCCCGCACATCGCATCTTGTTTTCCGACTTCCACCACCATACGATCGCACGCATACGTAAGTGTCTTCATTCCACCTTTGAGCTTACCTTGACCACCATTGGCCCTCAGCTCTCACTAAAAGACATGGCACCTCTTTCGCTACCTGCTGAACTCCTCATGATCATCTTTGAGGAGTGCGTCTCATACGCCCATGCGCACGACGGTCTTGCCTGGCAGTTCCACGTGTGCAAGCACCGCTGCCTAAGCTGGATCCGAGTCACGCACGTATGCCGCCACTGGCGTTCCGTAGCATTGGAGCACCCTAGACTGTGGTCCTCCATAGTGATGGCCCCGGGACGTCGTGGTAAACGACTAACGGAGGCGATGATAGCGCGCTCTGCAGGCGCCCGTTTGTCACTCTCGTTCTCGTCGAAAAAGGCTGGAGACGAGAGTAACTTGATACAGCATCTTGGCTACGCGAAGGAGGTGGTTCTACGAGGCTACTCTAAGTCTTTCATGTCTCTACTTGGCGAGCTTGACGCGCGGCATGACCCTCCTCGGCAGGATATCTTGTTGGAGTCTCTCAGCCTCACGCATTTCCGCGCCGGCCCTCACCGGAGTGTGAATAACTCCATATCCGGGTGCCGTATCTTCAACGGTTCCAAGCTGCGACGCTTGCATCTTGGTTTTTTTACTCTGGGACGACACTTGCCTGGTTTCCTGGAAGGAATGACAAATCTTCAAGAGCTCTCCCTTTCCTCAACCATATATCAGAGCCAACCCATAGAGCCCAAAATATCCCTTCCCAGCCTCTTACGTCTCCACATGGAAGATCCAGTCCATTGCTGCAAAGCATTCATCGACTCACTCGACCTCTCAAGGCCTCTCGACTACATCGGAATAGACAGCATAAACAGGGGTACCGAAGTTTCTGCATTCTTTCTCGCGGTACGCGAAATCCTTAGCAGTTATCATGTCATGGGCATGACCGTTAGCAACCCCTCCACCCTGCTGGACTCCGCTCAATACCACAGTGCGCTCTACATCAAGTCAGAGAGACACGCTAGCGGCTGCCTTCTCTTCTGCAGGACGACAGTGAGCGTCGCTTACTGGCCAGTAGATGTAGCGCACACTGCGCAGGGCATCGCCCATGTTACCAGTGGTCTGGACGCAAGCTCGGATCGGGCGGAGATTGCGCCCGCAGCATTGTCTGCTCTCCTCGAGTCATGTCCCGCTACCTTCATCCGCAGCGTGTTCAGATCCAACTTTGTGAATGTCTCATCGAAGCTCTTCAATAATTTACCAGTTCAATCTGTCATCTGCGCAGTTATCGATGATTCCTTCTCCGCGAACGACAACATTAAGGAGAGAACAGAAGTTCTCCTCTCGGAAATCCCATCCCTTCAGCACCTCGAGATAGGTCGTGGTTCCCTTCTCGGCGCCATTGACGCATTACACCCGGCCAATGACCCATCTGAAGACATTCTCGTTCCGCAGATAACACACCTTGTTCTGTCCTCCGTCTGGAAGAAGGAGGTCTGGGTCTATCCTCTCGTATCGTGCATCATTGCTCGAGCAGAACGAGGATATCCGTTGCAGCAGCTTTCAGTGCGTGGACGGATGAAGATCACGGCGGAGGAGTGGAAAGCGCTTCAAGAGGTCCCGGTCACTTTGAGTTGGGATGATGTGTCGTACTCCTGAAACGTGCGACCGAGCACGCTCTATGATTTTGCTTGGCCAGTGCTCGGGCTCGAATTCAGCACATGTATCATGAAGGTTTAAATTCTGTACCGTGCTGTTGAATAGGCGTTTTTGCAGGCTGTCATTTCGCTAACTTTGGCAGATATAGAGTGATTTACGAGCCTTTTTGAAACTCGTCCGTTAACCACCATGTCAATAGGAAATACTTCAAAGTCACATCTACAACGAGCTTAGGTTTAGATTAGATTCTTCACGCGTCTAATCATTATATTGTACCACCTAATTCATGTCGACAAACTCTAGTTCCAATGATGGGATAACTTCGCAGAACCCAAGTGCACTGATATCAATTACCCACATATTGCATCTTGCCTTCGAGCCCCCACCACTATATTGCGCACGTCTAGCACCCCATTACAAAGCTCACTCGTACAAAAAGTCTTTTCATTCCTCCTCCGAACTTGCTCTTATGCCGACCTCTCACGAGAACATATGTCCTAAGCCAATGCACTTATGATAAACCAGATTGTGAGCAACACAAGACCAACTGCATAAGTACTCTTACACTCTATTTTGATATGCATAATCTTCCAAAACATAACCACCACCTCACTTTCCGCCTTTAAACTTCACCCCCTCCTCCGCCTCAAACCTACCAAACTCGACGTACCCGTTAAGCCAGCCCGCGCGCTCCGAGCCCACGAGCGCCGCGGACGACCGCGCCTCCGTCGCCGGTATCTTCTGCGTCGACACTCCTCGCGCCGCGGCTGCCGCGTCCGCGAGCATCTGCACCCTGCATGAGCGCTCCATGGAGTGGAAGAAGTGCACAGCGGACTCGATCGAGCGCCCGACGGTTACGATCCCGTGGTTCTGTTGGAATGAAAAGGCAGAAGTCAGCGATTTTCAGTGGCGTGTGCGAGCTAGGTACAGACCTGGAGGATGGCAGCCTGAATGAAACCAATTCGATTTAGTGAGTAATCAACAGAGAAATTAACTGTGTGATTGTGGTGCAGACCTTGTTGCCACCGAGGGCCTGGGCGATGCTCGCCGCCTCCTTCTCTGCACCCACGACACCTTCATATTGCTTGAACACCACATGATCCTGTACCCAAAATCCCAATCAACAATCCATATCATATCATAAGACAAATATCCACCTCAAAAAACGCCAAACTATCCTGCGTAATCGGATCGAGCGGCAGCCCCAGCGTACCGTACGCCTTGCCGTGTATGCTGTGCGAGTGCGCCGCGCACAGCGCATCGGGCCGCGCGGCGTGAATCGCGGCGTGGATGAGATATGCGGCCTTGTTCAGGAAGTGGTTCGGCCCCGACTCGGCGGCGAGCACGCTACCGTGGTGGTCGACGAGCAGGAGATCGGACGGCTGGATGGTCGCGAAGTGCGGGCCCTGGTATTGCACAGCGTGATATCAGTGTGATATCAATGACATAGAGAGACGGTTGGGGGAGACCGGCGTACCCAGGGGTTCACCCAGAAGCACTCGGGCTTGATTGGGTCCTGCAGACCATGCCATACCATGCATATCAGACCCCCATGCAATCGTATAACGAGCTACGACTCCGCAGCGCCCTGCTCACCCTCACAGTGATATGCCCCGCAAGGCCCTCGTCATACCCCCATTTCGCTGTTGAGTCCCGGCGCAGCAATTACGATTGGCTTCAGTCATAGAGCCCCTGATTCCGGTACGGAAGACACACCAAACAGCCTAAACGACTGCGCAAGCCTAAACTTGACCCACTCGCGCTCCTCCTCTTTGCTGGCGAACGACGGCGGGCGAGGTGCGTGCTCCAGGCTGGACGCGGACTGGACGTCGAACTCGGCATCTGTGATACGCGTTTGCTGGTTGGACATGATATCGATAGTACTAGTATAGCGTTAAAGCTCGGTGGGAGAGAGGAATCAAAAGTGGGAGACGTACACAAGTGCAAGACTCAGGCTCCTGTTTGTGACATGAGCTCCTACGATGATATCAGCGGCACGTCGCCGGTCATGATACCGGTGGTCATGCGATCCTCCAAACGCAGTAGACCGTGTAGGTTAAGTTGTAGTTTCGGGCCCCGGTGTTTAGTGAGAGTCTTCCTCCTCCTGTGACCCTGTCAGGTGAGCGCGACTGCATACAGAAAATACCACGCTATATCAAGATAACAATGGGGATTGCAATTGCTAGCTTACCGGTTTGGTTTTCCAAGTGGAAAGCTCGATATTAAGCCTATCCAAGCTGACCCGAGGGTTACTGATAACAATATTGTAGAGTTGCTTCAAAGTAGTGAAGCTGGCCGTTCTGAAAGCTCGGCGCGTTTGACTACTATTTTCCCACGGATGTTGCTCACGCCCTTAGCGTCCCGCACGAGACGTCCAAAATATGGTGTTTTTCATATCAAAGCCTTTCAACGGAAACCCCTCATCCCCCGGCCCACGTTGACCTCCTTTTCACTCGCGTTAGACATATCTCGCATGGCATTGCCAATGGTTGCTCGGTGCCATGACCTACTTCCTAAGATATGTACCTCGATATCCGTCACGACAGCCTCAGTAACTTGCCCGCATGACACGAGGCCCATATATAAGCACTTCGTTCAGTTCATACTTAGAACCAGACTGAGGAAACAGAGCAGCTCAACGCTAGTACGCATTGTCTTCGAGCCTTGACGTCGGCTAAGAAACCATCATCGCGCTCAAAGGCCTGGCCCAACAACACGCGTAGCACCCTACTGTCTACAGCTTCTAGACCTGGTACGAAAACTGGGATCCCTGCTCTAGGAACACTTCATTCTTGAGTCACGGTGTGCTTAGCTTGAATAAATCACGGCAGGCTTTTCGTATCATCTTCCACGTCTTGGAGCGCATCGTCTCCATTGCCGCTCCTTCGAGAGGTCCCGGTCGCTCTTGCTTGGGATGCAAGGTGGGATGATGTGTCGTATCCCTGAAACGTGCGTTCAGTTTTGTTGTGCCTTCATACATGAGTGAGGTACTGACTTAAGGGAAGGGAGTCAAACTCCATCAGACGTGGACAGGTCGTCTCATACGAGGCTCCGATGGCAAGCGTAAATTAATTGACATTTGTAGGGTGTGTCACTGCCCCTGTTGCCCCACGCTGGAAATTAAGGCATAAACAGCAAGAGGCGAAGCAAACACAAGCAAATCAAGTCAAGTCGAAAGTGCAATTCAACGTACGTCCAAAGTAAGCGCTAGTAAGCAGTGCAGGGTACTGTGTGTAAGTGTAACCCTTCGCTACTTTAACGATCACTTCCTTGCGCTGGAGCAGGGAACTCTTCAAAACTCATGGTATGACAGGTGAATGCACCCCTTGGCGGTTGCGTGAGTCGCTGGCAGTGCGATAGACTAAGCGTGGGCTCAGCCGACTCGCCAGCCAAGGGAAACGCCTCCTGGTCACCCTGTTGATCACCCGCAGGGAGTCTCGGGCACACGTTCGGTACGCACCCCATATCAATGCATCAAATTTAAATGAAGACCTGGCCCCATGATAAGCATTGCATAAGGCTAACATTCTATTCAGTACAACCTCGGACTCTGAAGAAATCCATATCAATTCTGCATTGTTCTCGAGGATTGACATCGGCAATCATTCCTTCCTCGTTTCCCAAGGGTCGAGACTTCAAACATAGCACCATCTGGCCCCGGTATAGAAGGTGAGAAGTCTGGAGGGCCCGCAGCATATATAACTCGATGTCAATGCATGCTCAAGCAGACCCTCTTGTCTTCTTCACCTCAGGATACTATCGTTCATTCATTATCATTCATTCTTCAAGTTTCCCATGTCCGCCATTCCATCTCCTCCGGCAAATGAGGTGCAACAACCTCTGCCAACTTCTCAAGTTTCTCTCCACTTTGACGTCATGTGGCACATTGTTTCGATCGCCGCGACGCCCGACTTTAGTCTCCTCGCCGACGGCGGCAGCCCTTACGCAGAGCTTATGAGTCTCTGTCACATCAACTCTACGCTCCGTCCAGCCGCTCTGTGTTCCCTGGTCCACACTTTGGTCCTCCCGACCCACAGCGAGGTCATCCTATTTCAAGAAACGCTGCAAGCCCAACAGGCCTATAACAATACCCACCGGCCGGGTCCCAAGTCCCGTCTTTGGTTCGAGTACTCGGGGAAGATTCATAGGATCTTCATGGGGTATCTTCCGCCTCCTGGGCCCGTATTCGCTCGTTCCTTCCCGACTACTATAGAGCAGGCTGCCCACGATCGCGCTATGTCGAAGGCAGCGACGTCTGTCTCCAGTGCACTGTTCGCTCCCATCCTCCTTACTGCGTGCGACGTCGCGGTCGACGAGACAGCACTCTACTTGGTCAAGGCAGTTAACAGACCTTCCAGTGCCGATGAGGATGACGTAGATCTCACTGAGCAGGTGCGTCGGACGCCACCCGTCTGGAGGATGCGCACGTTTTCTGTGGTTGGCCCTCTGCACGACTTGGATTGGGTTCGCTTTCGGGAAGACGTGGGACAGGGATTTTTCGCTCCTACACTACGCACCCGCAGGTATCAGGGTGCGTGCTGCCACGTTCACACGGCGGCTGTGGCATTTGGCGCCCCCAACTTGAGTTGGGGCGGCGTGGGCGCACCAGGAGGGATGGAGGTGACACAGTATCTGATCTTCCCCGCCATGTCTGAAAGATATCCTCACACGTTGCATGAACATACATCATCTTCAGCTGGATTAGCTCGTATGCACATTGGACGGGAGTGCATCGCAGCGTGGGCTCGCGATGAGTACTAGGAGGGAAGCTCGATAATCGTACACTTTGTTAAATCTGATAAACAGCCAAGCCCATTTGTTCTGCTAGTGTCTATGTTGGCAAGGATTAAAAAGGGCGTGGATAGTACATGAGACGGACCGACTATTGCAGTTGACATTATCAGGGCAACCATCATGATCGGACATTGAGTCATCATATTTGCAGGAATCCGAGTCTGGAGTTAGGATCGTGTGACGGAATGACTCCGTAGGGTATTAAAACGGGATGGGTATGAGTATGCTCAACCAATGTGCTCAAATCACACATTGCATGAACATACCCTCAGTCGACACCGCTGCTAGTTGATGAAAGCGACACAAGAAGCAAGAAAACAGGGGCTGTATATAAACGTTTAAACCACGAGCTTATCGCAAGTCATCGGCGCCCGGCCCTTGATCTACATATCGCTATCAGATGGAGAAGACTCACCTATATGAGGCTTTCCAGATCCCGCCTATCCGATCCATTCTCCCGTTTCATACAGTTCAACGAATATCTGCGCGATTTATTTTAGATTCGGTTTCAGGAAAACATGAGACAGAAGCTCTCCAAGTACGTTTATACTATAAACTCGTACACTGCGCATCCGCATAAAACTGGGGTATAAAATCCTCAGCGTGTAATCCCGCCTATGTCTTTTACCTTCTTGTTCACTGCATTAACCCACACTGGCACGCACTCGTCCAGCTCCCCTTCTATCGCGATAACCAGTCTCCTACGTCGGGAACTGTATACTATAGTGTTTATCCCCAGAGGACAATAAAACCGAATCTTGATAATGATGACAGCGTGTATGCTCCAACAAAGTGTTACAATCAGAATCAGACCCTGTTTGAACACACACACAGTCGATCATGTCTGGGAGGGACATTATCAGAACTTCAAGGACTCACGGAGTGAGTTTGAGGGGAAGAGGGGGGATCAACACCGCGCAAGTAGAGAGGATGCAAGGGCCTTTATTTGAGGTGCAAGTCTCTCGCTAATCTCATCGGCCTGGTCATCTGTTAATGTTATCAGATGGAAATGAGTGGCCTATAATGAGGCATGCTAGTGGGTGATGCCACTATCACCCTAGGCCCACCAATCGATTCTGCAAACGATCAACAAATGACATCGATATATATATAAATCAGGTCACCTTGTTCTACTTGTGTATGTATTGGCGAAAATCTGAAAGAGACAGGAAGTAGCATATCGAACCAATGATCAGTCATTTTCTTTCATCACTAAATACCTTCGGACGACAGCGCTGGACATCTGTAGCATGCCATGAGCTCTTATCAGACGGAGAAGAGTCGCCTATAGTAAGAAATGTCAGCGGGTGATCCCTATCGTCCCGAGCCAATCAGGCGAATCTGCGCACGATTGTCAAGTTGCTTATAATTGGTTTTAGGGCCCGCCCTTCCGTTGCGCTTCCGCGTGTCGACACATTGGTATGAGCCTGGCACGCCAAACGCGCCGAACCGCCGACGGGGACGGCCAAAACACTCAGATGTATAACAATCGACACGGACCAACATTGGGTATGACAGCGATCTTGGTCGTTACGAATTAACTAATATGCAGTCATAGTATAGAGTAGTATCTGTTACTTAGGTACTAGTGCGCCATTGTAATGGATCGATGGAACGAACCGTACAGTTTTCTTAAATTGTGGCCTCGCCACTGCTATTCTATGGACGCCTCTAGCCGAGACGATAGATATGGTGGCATTGCACAAAGAATGGAGACGGTAACGGAGCAATAGCAAAGACAAAGGGCTAAAGGATGCCCGAACAAGAAGCTCTCACATGCAAGCCAGGGCTTCAATGGTTGTGAAACAGACTCAGGAAACGTTCACAAACTGGGACACGAAACAGATTGCGGCAACGTTGCGGTCCGGGGCGTTTTCCCGGTGGTAAGATCGACTTCGAAAACGGACTCCGATTATTGCGGAATGCATCTGGCCCCTTTGCTTCCAGGAGCAAGCGACCTTCATATCACGTTCGTGTTTTCAGCATGTGCTACGCGATCCAAGCATAGCCCAATGTACGTCCATTCTATTTCCATTCAAGTACTGGCATTACGTTCGACATCGCACACTAGACTCAAATTTAGCCAGTAGTAAAGAATATAAACTGCCAGCTTGCTCTCGCTCTGTTCGAACACTCAGTACTCATTGTTCATCAACCACCGCAGACGGGCTGTTATAAAGACTCGGTCACCTCATAGTTCTCGCACAAATCTTTCTTACAATGCTTACTCTTCGAGCGCCTACCATGACTGCAAACCTCCGGGGATGCATATTCCGGCGATGGATGAGCGCACGCCCACTTGCGAAAGAGACAGCACAGGACTCTCTATCCGCCGGTCTGTCCATTTAGTCATTCTTCAAACCTTCCTGTACTCACATGCACACTCTACCACCCAAGCAGCCCATAAAAAGATCACCATCCAGTCGCTGAACAAGCGGCGCGCTGCAGGAACACCCGTCACCATGATGACCGCGTACGACTTCCTCACCGCACGCGCATGCGACACGCACGGCGTCGACATGATCCTCTGCGGCGACTCCCTCGCGCAGGTCTGCCTCGGGTACGACAGCACATCGCGCCTCACGCTCGACGAGATGATCCACCACTGCCGCGCCGTCGCGCGCGGCGCCTCCGCCCCGTTCCTCGTCGGCGACCTCCCATTCGGGAGCTACTTCCGCGGCCCGAACGACACAGTGGCAGCCGCGGTGCGCATGCTCCAGGAGGGCCATGCTGAGGGCGTCAAAATGGAGGGCGGAATCGAGCTCGTAGACTCGGTCCGGGCGCTCACCCGCATCGGTATACCCGTTATGGCGCACGTCGGGCTGACGCCTCAGCGGCACACCGCGTTGTCGGGGTACCGCGTGCAGGGGCGGACGGCGCAGGGCGCGAGGGAGATCCTGCACGCCGCGCTCGCGCTCGAGGACGCTGGTGCATTCTCGATAGTGCTGGAGGCAATCCCTCACGAGCTCGGCGCGTATATAACGTCGCGGCTGAAGATCCCGACAATTGGAATAGGAGCCGGGCCGTGGACCAGCGGGCAAGTGTTAGTTTATGACGACGTAATGGCAACCTGGCTTGGTCACAAAGCAAAGTTCGTGCGGAGGTTCGCGGACGTCAGGGGCGAAGTGCAGAAGGGCATTACGAGTTTCGTAGATGCGGTGAAGGACGGCTCATTCCCGAGTATGGAAGAAGAGAGTTATGGTATGAATCTCGAGCAGTTCAGGCAGTTTCTAGAAATGGAGGGCGATCACAGTTGGGTGTCTCCGCCGGCTAAAGCGGAGTAGTGCCCAAGTCAGACGAAGTTAGTGCCAAATTTAGAGCCTGTGAATGTAGAAATTCACCATATCACTTCAATGACAATAGATTGAATGTTCACTAAATTAGATTGCCAGCGCCCATTGCAGTCAGAAAATATATCTGATTAAGTATTAGTGTGGGTGCTCAGTGGTTGCGTTGCTGGTAGTGAAGTTAGGAGTAAGATGGAGCCTTTAATTTGGGTAAGCGAGAAGATGACTGCCACACGGTAAGTAAATGACAGTAGCCTGTTGATTGCCACGACGCACCGAGAGGGAAATCGAGTCATGGTTCTTGCCAAGATCGTGATACGCTCCTCGTCTGAGCGCCCCTGGTGGAGCGCGGCTCATGCTCCGCCAACTTATCGATCTCCACGAAAGCCTCGAGTAACGCCGGTACAAGAAACGGCGTCTCGTGTGCCGCCTTCATACCCGCGAGTTCTTTCTCGGCGCGCTTGCGTTTGCGCCGTTCTCGTTCAAAGGCATCCGTCACGCTCTTCAGCTCGGCAATAAACGCTAAAGTCGTTCGCGTAAGCACGAGGAAGAGGATTCACCACACACAGATATACTGTAGAGACTCACTGTCATCGTCCTCCCACCCGTGATCCGCCGCAGCTGGCACCCGCTCCCCCAAGCGCATCAGCTCGCGCACAGCGCGCATCTCTCGCGCGTGCGCGGCACGCTTGACGCTACGGGCGTCCCATACATCTTGTTTATAGAGCGATATTTTGTCTTGACGGGTTGAAGGCTGGCGCTGGTATGCCGACCTTTCAGGTTTGTCCCGACCGCATTCCGATATGCTTCTTGACGGCGAGTGGGGCTCTCTTTTACGGATGAAGGATCGATCGGCGGAGGTTGAGGAGGAAGGTGGGCTGATTGAGCGGCGATCTCGGCTTTCACGACGGGGTGAAGATAGCCTCCTTCTGGGTGGCGGTGAACGATCTTCACGACGGCGAAGGGTGGGGCTAGGACTGCGAGAACGTCGTGAGGGATGAAAACGCGCGCTATTACGCGGAGAATCCGGCGAAGATAACCGAGCGCGAACTGTGCGCTCGGGGCTACGTGATCGGCTCCTGCTCCTCCGGTCCCTGCGCAGGCCTTCGTTCCGAGGTCGCTTGCGGCGACGAAACACGGGTTCAGGTGCAGCGGACTTTGACTGCAGTGATTCAAGGGAGAGTGTTCGAGATGGGTCGAACATGGCTGGGCTGTAAAATAAGGGGCAGAGCAGGAAGGGCACGAGAGAGATTGAGGCGAGGGGATGGCCAAGGTTAAGTTAAGTATCAGTTCTAGATTGGATCCACAAGGTAAACACGTGTGACGCACGAGTCTCCAATACAATAAGCCCTCTTTTGCAAGCAAGTTTGACGTTCCCCGAAGCTGGATTCGCGCGTCGTCGTTCAGCTCAGAGAGCGTCTGCGCGGCTAAGAAAACGAAGACGCCGTCGGCTAGGCATCCCGGCTCGACGTCAGTGGGGTGTCATGTCAACCTTGGTGCTGGAACGCGACATCGGGCTGTGGCTAGCAATGGCCCAGCACACAGGCTACGATTAGTACTCCACACGTTATTATAAAGACTTAACAGACGAACCTTGAGGAAAACTCGCTCGATACTTCAACGAGGGGGAGATAGACTTAGGAGGACATGCACTGGCAGCGCAACAAAACGCGTCAGACACCGTCGGTGGCTGTGCCACTTTGCTTGAAATCGCACGGGTCCAATTCAGATCCAGCAAGCAAAAATCAGCATGAACTAGCAGTAGCGAGTCATATAATGTACAATTCCCAGGACATAGATACTAGAGTAAATGACGTCGTAAAATAAGACCAAGTAGTGTGAAGGAGTCACCAAGCTTAGAAACAGTAGATGTATGCGCTAATTCCGCAACATCCGACGGCTTGGTCGGACCAAGGTTGGACGCAAGAAGCGAAAGGTCAGTATTGACGAAGCTTGCCCGGGAAAAATGACGACTGCATGGCCTTGCTATTAGGACTGCTCACAGTATCCCAAAGTGCAATGTCCAGGATGAATCATGTGTAACTTTGAGCAAGGATCCGACTCATTCGGCCCGAACAACAATATGCGCCTAAGGACCGGTCCCGGAAGCGAGAGCGTCCGTCACCGAAGACACTTCCTGAAATACTTCAAGCATCGCAGGAACAAGATGCTGAAATCCCTGACGCTCCGTGGCCATTTCCTGGAGTTGCTTCTCCGCCTCCACTCGCCTCCGGCGCTCGACTTCAAGAACGTGCAGAGTAGCATCCAGCTGTGCAGTGACGCCTGTCGTGTACGTGTTCTATCAGTATTATATCCTTGGTGTAGTATAGTATACGATGGTTGATAAAGGTAAAGGGCCAAAGATAGCTTACCTTCAACCGTTCGCGGTTCCTCGACGCGCCTGCGAACACCAATCCGCTCCAGCTGGGACTTGAGAACATATATCTTCGCCCGTTCCAGTCGCAACTGTTCCTCGGATTTGTCCATAAGCATGAACAGTCTTTGGGTGTACTCCTCCCGGCTTTGAGCGGTTATCCTTGTCAGCGACGAGACGACATTTGCGTCAGTGGATCTCGCCGGGACTTCGAGGTGTGCTGGTGGAATAGGAGGAGGTTCACTTGTGGGCTGGGGAGGAGGCATTACGGGAACCAAAGAATGAATTCCGGGAGAACCCTGGGTATTAGTTCGAGAGAGTGGTGTTATGTATTCCAGCTGGGCATTCTCAGCCTGAGGGGCTGCTGAAGTAGTCGTAACATTGTGACGCCACTGAGGGTCTGAGAATGTGCTCGCAACGGCGCCGTTCCGTACGCCACTTGTTGGTTTTGAAGCAGAGAGAGCAGGGATACCGTCGTCTAAAGAACTCGTTCCAGCTATCAATGAAATAGAGGGAACACGTGCTGAGGAGGACGTTGAAGGCCCAGCTTGAGGGGTAACGTGACTTTGGGAAACGGGAGCAGAGGAGGTAATAGGGGCAGAAGAGATAGCAGCGCCATTATGGCTAGCAACGCCCGATACCGCAGCTGGTAACCAGAGTCTGAGCAGCGCTAAGTGAACGACGATTACATGCCCAAACCTTGGATGTAGTTCCGGGTTAACGTGCCACCAGGCGGCCGATAGTTCCCGTGAGGTCTGGTGGAACGTGATAAATGAGCCTCGCTGTCTGGACAAGAGCGATTGGCACGTACGAGACATTGCATACGATCCTGAGACTGCAGAGCCGGCATCAGTCTATGCTTTTGTACGACAGATTTCAGACGTACATTCCAATCTTTGTTCTGAGTTCGTGCATCTCATGGTCGTGCTGGTCGGAGAGCCTCCTCCATCGCGGTACCAACGCTTTCCTCTATGATGTTGAGCCTCGTTGTCAACATATTAACGCGGCAGCCAAGTAGCTTATAACACTCACCGCAGCACCCGCTACACCTGTCCAACTCAATATCACAAATCCGTTCGTCGCGTAAAAGATGATGTTCTGCGTCAACGGCTGCTGCGCGCTCAGAAACTCGATGTCCCTCTGCGTTATCCGAATCGCGTCCATCGAGTTGCCAATAAGCCCCCACTTCTCCTGCGTATACTGGATGATGACACGAAGGTCGATGGCCGCGTCGGTCATTGGGTTCGGGGGTGACACGTATAGGAGTGAGACAGGGCAATGTGAAGAAGACAAGCCCTGAGATTGCCCTGGACGCGCTGAAAACCATGCCTGACTGCTCCCGACGCATGGCTGTGCAACTCTAATTAACGCTCGCGTGGGCCGACGCATCCGCGTCAACACGCATTGGTCGGTGATGAACGAAAACTCAGAGGGTAGACCCACGTTTGTTGTAATTATAGTCACATAAGACATGCATAGTCTTTACCTGAAAATAGATGTTCGCTCAAACACTTGACGTTGAATAAATAAAGAGGACGCTTCCTGACTGAACATCATGTACACGATGGTGATGTCATCTCGTAGGTAAACCAGCAGGGGTGGTGATAAAGGAGACAAACGGCGGGACAGGGATGAATATTTTGATTTGGTTTGATGTTATCATTGTGTGAATGTGAGGGGTAAAGCCCGCATCGCGTACGTCCATGAAGCTTGAGGCACCTATGCAGCCCCACTGCGAACTGGCAGGCCAGTGCCCTGCCGCGGACAGATAGTAGGTGAAGCCCTAGGATTAGGATAGGTGTGAGAAGCGAAGGCTCGCCATCGAAACGGTAACAGACGCGAGCCCTGTTTCTGCTGACGGCGCACCCGTCCACATTGCTCAAATAGTGAACGAGGCCGGATTGTGAAGAATGAGGGTAGTTGGCGGTCTCGGAGACTCGGAGGCATACAGACAGATAGCGAGCGAGTGGATTTTGGGAGTGATTTGGTATCCGAATGATACTGGCTCTTTAGCTCACGCCCCATTCATCCTGGCGTGAACTCTAAAGAGCCTCCTACGCCGTCTTAGCACACCACACTGCTAACGGATTCCGTCACTGTTGAGATCTCTTTGAAAATCTCGAGCAGCGCTGGGACGACGAAGGGGGTCTGGCGCTCTGCTTTCACCTCTTCGAGCCGTGTCTCTGCCTGGATTCTTCGGCGACGCTCAACTCGAGCTTCTTCTTTGGCGGCATTGAGCTCGGATAGAAGTTCTATCAGGATCAGAGTTCAGGACTGAGACATCATGAAGAAGACGATAAGACGCTTGAAGAGAGGAAGCCATTGGCTTACCAGCATTGGTCCGCAATTCCTCTTCACTCTCTAATGGACGGGCGCCAAGGCTATTTAGGCTGCGTTTGATTCCAACCTCTCTTGCACGCGCTTCTCTCAGTTGTGCTTGAGTGACAGCGAGAGCCTCGGTCAATATGACGACCTCCGCTTCTATAAGTTCAGGGGTTCGTGCAGGAGAAGATTCTGATGGTTTGCCGCCCGTCTCAAGGGAGGTGGATGTATGTGTGGTAGATTGGACGGACATGGGTATAGCTTGTAAATGTTCTAAGCCTGAGAGTGCGGTCGCAGATGCAGTTGATGCTGGACGTGGAGGAAGGCCATTGGCGAGTGAGGCGGAGGATATCTGAGATGCCGGAGGCAGCGTAGCAGAAAGATCAACATCGGGCGATGTCCTCGTCTGTGTCTGAGACACAGCATGCATGCTGGGCAGTGCAGAGCCTTGAGAGGTAATAGAGGATGTGGAGAGCCATTGGTGATACTCTAGTAGGTTTGCATGAGCTCTGGGGACTGGGATTCGCGCCGGGGCTCCAGGACGACTACAACAGTACGCGGTCAATGCTCTCTATGACGGAGTGTGCATGAACTTAGCATGAACTTACCAGCGACAGAGCTGGATGTCCTCGCTGAAGTCAAACCCGGATTTAGTCGTCAATGCTTTGCCATGTCATTGCCATACTTACATTTCCAAATCATTCCTCAGGTCATCCACCTCCCTCCCCGTTGAATGCACAACCTTCTCCCAACGAGCAACGAGCGTCTTTTCCTGTAGTGTAGACGACAATCGCGTATCGTTGTATGCGATCCGTGACAAGAGACACTTGCATGAGCATCCGCAGAGCTTATGCACATGGGGACCTACCACATTGTGAGTAACCCCCGGCCAACTCAACTGCAACCATCCCCATTCGTCGACGTACGTGACGTTACCTCGTTTCGGCTGAAATGCACGAAGCTCCTGGACGTCCTCTTTGGTTATCCGGAAGGCGACTTCCGGATTGGTAAGGTGAGCCCTTTTCCGTGGGTAATATAGGATGAGGACGTGGAAGTCAAACAATGAGTTTGTCTTTCGATAGGAGGACATGGTCTTGGGTGTTTCGGAACGAGTAACTTAGCACATTGCTGTGGCCGCTCACGTCACCTTTGTAGGCGAAAAGGATCCGGTGCCTGGGAACCGCGTGGCTGTACAAGGCTGTACCTGCTTCGATGGCCGACGCTTCCGTCGGCTTTTCGGTCAAGTTAAAATACTATCATGGTACAGCGGCATTTCGTGATAACGATAAAGAACATAAACTGAAAGTTCGAGAGGAAGACATGACTAAAGAAATAGGACGATTACATGGATGATCCGGTCCCTGAGGGCATAGTTTGCCAACTCCAGTGCGCCTGGCAAAAGCACAGAGTGCTCGTTTGTCGCTGGTATCCAGCTTGCACATTACTTTCATGAAGAGTGCGCACTATGGACGCCTCCATGGGTGTGCCCTCTCCAACCATGCATCGAGGTTGCACATGGAGCCAAAGACTGCAGTCCTCAGAACGGGCCCTGCCCCGAGCTGCACAAACATTGCTAGCCTCCGCCTCTAAGCGCCGTCATGCATCTTGTAAGTTGAATTCGGTCACGTCTCCATTGGGGCATCGGCGACCGCATCCGCCAACGTAGAGATCTCCTTGAAGGCCTCGAGCAGCACCGGGAACATGAGCGCCTGACTTTCCCGCTCTAAGTTCGCCTTCTCAAGCTGTTTCTCAACTTGTAACCGCCGCCGACGCTCGACTTGAAGAGCCGCCTTAGCATCATTCAGCTCCATAACGAGCTCTGAAAGCCGGTGGTCGTTAGCAAATAAAAAAATGCAAGAACAATGGTTAATCACCAGCAGTGGTCCGCGAATCTTCTGCCTCGGGCTTCCAAGCACCTAGATGTTTGAGCCGAGACTTATGCAAGTGCGCATGGTGATGGGCGTCCTTCATTTTCGCCTGTGCCTCTGCCAGAAGAATGGTCAACACCCGAACCTTTTCTTGGTCCGCGCTCGATAAAGCAGCTGCGGTGGCCGGCGTATTAGCACCACTGCCGTTCGCGATCGGAATCGCTGCTGGGTTCGAAGCAGGTGCGGCCGGGACGTTAGGGCCTCTCGATACCGCTGAGCTAGCTGTCGTAGTACTTGCTGCTGGGAGCAATGAGGAAACATCCAGATCGCCAACCCGGGTCGTCGGAGCGGAAACCTTCGCGGCAGCAGGAGAGGAGACAGGGGCTGCTCTTCCCTGTGGAGGAGGCGGAGCCTTTGTCGTAGGCAAGGTAGACGAAACCACTGCCTGGGGTTGAACGACTGGCTTCGCACCAGGAGGAGGTGCTGAGACGGGCGCCGACCTTGCATAGGAGGGTGGTCGTGCCTGCGTAGAAGTCAAAGGAAGTGTACCCACTGCCTGAAGTGGCTGTGCGGCCTGGGATGCCATAGCAGGAGGTGCGGAAACAGGTCCTGTTCCTGTCTGTGACGAAGCGAGAGACCGCGCTGTACGCAGAGCAGACGAGAATTGCACCTGACCAGTAAATGCTGCAGGTTTTCTGGGAAGAGCAAAGGCTGGCGCAGTTCTAGTTTGAGAAGGTGGCACAGGTGTCGAGTCTGTTGTGACGACAGCAACGTTGCTTTTCGTGAAGGGGGATGGAGCTTTCTGTGGTGGAGATCCCGATGCTGTATAGTTACGGGGGACTGTTTGGGGTGTAGTTGTACCAATCCCCAGCGAAGACGGCGGCTTCAATCGAGAGCCTGGCGGACTGAAACGCTCAGAAGTTTTGTAGGCGAGCCGCAAAGACTCCAGATGCTCACCATCGCCTGAGGGCGATTTTCTCGCTGAGGTCAATGTCAGACATGACGGGTCGCTACCTCAGATAACGGACGTACATTTCCAAATCGTTCCACAACTCCTCGATCCCGTCATCAGTTCGATTGGCTATCTTCGCCCACTTGTGCACTAAGGTTGTTTCCTGAAGATACCCGAATGGCACCGTCCAAGGTACACAAAGAGGAGTGTAAGCATGGGCATATATCTTTAAACAAATCCTTACAGAACTGCTCGTTATGTTCAGCCAACTGAGCTGAACCCACTGCACGGCCGGGTAACGAACAATGCTGTCGCGCTTTGGTAGAGCGGAGCGAAGCGCCTGAATGTCCTGTATGACTGTCTGTACAAAGTCTTTTTGACCTAAGACGAATATGTTGCTTTCAGCCTTGTACTTGATGAAGACGTGAAAGTCAAAGTGCACAACTGGATCTGGGCAGTCAGCCATGACGATGGAGGTTGGGAAGGAGCTGCTTTCGGCGTGTTCGATGGAGCTCAAGTCCGTGGCAAAACCTCGGTGCCTGATCCGTGTGGCTGTGCGGTATCTCGCGTGCGGAGCGATAGTTCGATAATAAAGTCGCTACAAATCAAGATATAAACTGTTATAATACTGTGCGATATTTTCGTCATTGAATTTTAGAAGCGTAAAATCAAAAGGTATATTCTTCCAGAATGCAGAAAGAGGATAACCGGAAGCTGTCGTGGCTCAGTAAAGTACTAATAGTGAGCACCCGTGGCGGGCATGACACCATCCCCAACCACCTCCGCCAGCGTCGAAATCTCCCTCACCATATCAAGAAGCGCTGGAGCAACGACAGATCTCCTGATATCCGCGTTGGCTTGCCCCAACATTGTCTCGACATCCATACGTCGCCTTCGCTCAGCCTGAGCAACTCGGGCGACGGCATGCAGTTCGGCACTGAGCTCTGTAATACGACGATGTTAATCAGCGCTCTATGAACTATTGCATGAAACAGACGAAGAGAGAGCTCACGCGCGGTGGTAAGTGTCTCGTCGACGCGCTTACAGCCATCTAGCCACTCGAGCTCGCGTCTGATCTGAAGCTCCCGGGTGTGAGCCGATATCATTTGATTCTGCGTGTGCTCAAGCTCGATTGTCAGTCTTCGTATCGCGTCCTCTTTGCTCTCATTGGGTGATGATTTAGGCGGAGATAACGAATGAACACCCGGTCCTTGTCGACTTAGTTCTTCACTTGATGGAGGATTATACTCCAACCCCGGATGGTTTGGTAGCACCGGTTGAGTTACCGATATTCGCCCGTCTCGGGGTATTGGGGGTGCCAGATTGGTGTGGGGTGGCAAGACGGCGAGCGATGAGGCGATCGGGACAGGAGACCCCGAGAGGGAGGAAGATCTACCCGTTGGAAGAGCAACGAAATGATGATCGCTCGTTGCATACGGAACTGACGACACCTGCGAAATTAGCACTGGCGGAGGGTTTAGCGAGGATGCTGAGGTATTTGACTGTTCGACTCTGCAAGGAGGCCGCGTTTCCGGAGGCCTGACATCACTCAGCGATCACATATCGCCAATGACCAAGGGGTAAAAAGGGAGTATTACGCACCATCGTCTGAAGTAGATCTTATGGCTAACACCAAACCCTAGCGTTAAGAGCGACCATATCCGCCACATAAGCGGAGACGTACATTTCCAATGTAGCCTTTACAGCCAACTCATCCGGTTCTTTGGGCGCGGCAAGTCTTTGCCACATTGCCTCTAGCATGTCGGCCTGCAAATTGAATGCGTTCACCAGAAAAGGTTAGTGGTCAACCTGGGACATACCGGAGGTGACCCTTACCGTAGAAGTGTGTATGTCCTGCCATATCAATTGCAAAGCCTCGTCTCCCTTGACCCAAACGTAACTATGTGGTTCTGACCTAACACCGTGAAATTGGGCGTGCAAGGCTGTCATCGCAATGTAGGCCGCCTCTGTATGAGTGTATTGAGCGAACAGTGCACGTCTTTCCGCCGTGTAGTTGATGGCGATATGGAAATCAACCTGTGAGTGAGTAGGCATGGTGGACGTTTCATTCAACGAGGACTCGTCGACAAGCGGACCGGAGGAGGTGAGGACATGCTCATCATTGAAATTAAGGCCATATTTCACATGGACTACATCATCCGCTGTCCCTAAGCAACTGTCCCTATAATCTCCTATGATGACGTCAGCTATATCATGTAGATCATGATTGGATCATGACCAAGAATTGGATATTAGTGGTATTGTATCTGTCCCTCAGGCCTCAGCTGTGGACGCCTAATCGTGTCGTGCCGCGAGACGGGTTGCTGCAAATACGTACCAACCCTCAATTAATGGACGGTGGTTATCCGGTTCGTATAGAACAACTCTCATAATGCAGTCAACGGTCAAGGGGCAGAGCAACAAGCTGCAACAAGCTGGATATAAGAGGATACAAGTAGCCGATAAACTGCGCTCGATAGCGGCATGTCAGCAAGGATAAAACGCAATGACACAAAGCTGAACCTCCCACCTGGCTATATGCGCCCAACCTGGTCGCCATAACATTTTGCGCAGCAGACAGGTACTAGAACAAACAAAACCAACATCCATATTACCCAGCCGCGGCCCTTTTATCGACAGAATCCGACAGCCTCGATATCTCCATGAACGCGTCAAGCAGCGCCGGTACAACGAGAGGCACCCTACCATTCTCCGCCGTCACTTGACATAAGTAAAGCTCTGTCTCCGCCCGTAGACGACGTTCGTCCTCGAATTTCTTGGAAACGTCGGCCAGCTTGGCTGTAAGCTCTGTGAACCACCGCGCCGTCAGTAGCATGAACAGAATCAGACCATGGATGCGGGCACACCTGAAGTAGCCTCCCACGTTTCCTTCCAGCCATCAGGCTTCTTCGCTCCTCGACGCTCCAGCTCCCTCGCTATTCGCCGCTCACGCGCATACGCCTCTCGCATGTCCTCCCGCGCCTCGTAAAGCTCGCGCGTCAACTCGTCGAGTGGCTTGTCGACCTCAACGTTCCTAGAGTCAGATTCAAAGGCACTAGACGATAGGAGGAGGGATCCATTGTCGTGCACTATTTCAGGCTTCGTGTCGTTGTCCGCTGGATCTTCGTGCTTGATGCCTGATATTCGAGACGCAAGGTTTGAGGCCTTGCGAAAAGGGAATATGCTCTTTCGAGGGGATGAACTCTCTAATGGTGGATTTAGTGCCTGCGTTGGCGAACGCTCGGGACCCTTCCGCGACGGACCTGCAGGCCATTCAGACGAACGAGCTGAAGGACTCCGTGGCGATTCTTCGGAGTAAGAGAGGTAAGTATCGCGTTCTGGTGTGTCTTCGAGACGTGCAGAGCGGTGAGAGGGAGTGGTGATAGGCGAGCGGGACGTGGAAGAGTGTGACTGTTGCCAACGGATGGTGGATATCGGAGCCCCTGGAAGCGTACCAACGTTTTCAAAGACCGTGCCGTCTTGTGTTCGTTTGATGAAGATTCTTGTCCCGACAGGCCTTTATGTTCTGTTCATTCAACCTGAGCGCATATATCCTATACAAAACACTTACCTCTCGCAGCAGCTGATATCTTCGCTGAGGCCTCGGTCAGTCTGGAGAGTCGGGCAAGACCGGAGGGCTTACATGTCCAAAGGGTAGTAAAGATCCTCCCGCTCCCAATCGCTCGCGTTGGCAAGTGCCTTCCATCGTTTGACAATGTAGTTCTTCTGCAGCATGCCGGACGCTACGCGTTAGCTCCCCTGAGCGACTGGGAGGGGTAGACGCGATGGTTACTCACATAGGCTGGGTACGTACACTCCGGCCAATTGAGCCATATCCCTCCTGCTACACGTCTCACACCCCTGAACTTGGGACAGTACGCCTTCAGCTCTGCGATGTCGTCTTTGGCCATGTTGACAAGGGTAGGGATTGCCATCTTTTTCATCCTACTCATTTTGTCTTCAGTGTACGTGATGAAGACATGAAAGTCATAGAGAGAATCCCGCGATGTGTTCGTCATAAGATTGGGGATATGTGGTCGGGTGCGGTGGAGGAAGTAGGTCTATGATGAAGGTGGTTGAGGGGAGTATGAACATGCCTCCCTCGACCAGCGGCCGGACAAAGGATCGGATTGATCGGCCCCACAGTCCCGTAGTTCCGGTGTTATATAACTCTTCCCACGTCTGTCAAGCTGCTCAGCGCGCCGAGACACGTTCAAAACACGCCTTTCCACGTTCACCCTCGAAAACTCGTGTGTCTGGACACAATCTGCCAAAAGGTATCGACAATACGTGAAATGAAGGAGGAAATCTTACGACAATCAGGGTAAACTAGTTATTGTATCCCACCGACTGGCTGGAAGTCCATGAAGTGACAATGCACACTCCGAGAATCGCTGTAGACTACAACAACGAAGTAGCCCATGTCCATTGCGTCAATGGAAAGTGTGTATGGCGGCCAGAAAGCGCTTTCTTCTGGGTGGTCCTGGCGTAAGCAGAAGGGGTAGCGCAGCTGATGGACAAGACATAGGGAGAAAACGTGTTCTCCATGATCACTAGGTCGCGTACCCCCCTATTTGAGGCTGTAATAGAGTTCCTATTCGTACTTGGTCGAATATCCAAGCATGCGGCAAGCTCGGGCTTAAATACCTACGACCTGTTTTGATTCCGTGAATTATTCATCAGCTAGTGAAGCTTCAATTCAAACGCTCGACTAACACAGGTGATATGCACATAGAAGTTAGCAACGTAGTCATGGCTGAATAGGACATTCCAAACGCTTGGCTAGACCGTTCGATTGCCAGCCCAAATGCTTGAATAGAAGCCCTACTAGTGATTCAAATGGAATTTACTATGTCATACCAGACAATGCTTCAAACAGAAGCTCTTTTTGTGATTCGAATGGAATATATTAGATCATACCCCACATCCTCGAATAGATAAAAGCGCTCAAGCGCGCCTAGCTGATCCCGCCGCCGCCCTGATCCCGCCCCGCCTCCGTCCCCTGCTAGCCGCATCCCCTACTCCCAGCCCAACCTCCAGCGTAGCATGTCTCTACCTCTCCCCCCCGGCGTTCCCGTGACCGAGGAATCGTGGCACGCGCTCCCAGTGGACCAGAAGGCGGCATGGTACCGGCACCTCGGACTTGTCGTCGTTGATCCCGTGCTCACTGCGCAGGAAGAGCTAGAGCGGCGCCGTCGATTGGATAGCCGGTGGACCACCCAGTACCACGATCACTCTGTGGACGGTCCCAATGAGGCTAATCCGTACGCGCAGCGGTGAGTAGCCATATACTTCTCTAAACTGTGCACTTACTCACCTCTGGAGCTTACATAGGGACCAGCCGCGGGGTCGTGACGTGCAGCGTTCCCCAAACAGGAACTCGAGGGAGGGCTCGCGCTGGCCATCCAGGTCAAGACGCCGTCATCGCTCGGACTCGCTGTCGAGCGCCGAACGAACCAAGTCCCCTCCCCGCCGGCGCCGGCGCACGCAAACGGAGACACGCCCACGTGCAGAAGAGGCAGCGCCAGCAGCCGCTGTCAGTGTCGAGTCCACCATCGACAACACACCGATGGGTCCAGCACCGACAGAAGTGCCGCTTCGTGGAACCGACACCCTTAGAGGTCGTGGCGGGCGGAGTGGCCGGCGTGGTGGGCGCCCGAGTGCACTTGAGCGACGGAATCAAGATGGCTCTCGCGCCGGCATGTACGATGAGGACGCCATCGATGTCTGTACAGAAAAATTGACACCTGGGCCGGCCAAGAACGCAAGAAACAAACTCTTCGTAAGTCTCATAGTCAACCGCCGTGTACAAGTAATAACATACCATTCAGAGACTCATCAAGCCTGCATTCCGCAAACGGTGCGGTGTCATGCATGGAGAAAGATGGCCAAATGATCAGAATAAACGCACGGACGCTGCACGAGGAATCGACTACGTGACTCCGCTCTTCTCTGCGCCCGTTGATGATGCCCGAAACGAGCCGGTGCTCAGTGCGATCGTCCAGCAAGCCTGGGACAACATCACAGTGCGTATATTCACTTCATGAAAGCCAAATAAGCGGACTCACAATGATTGATAGAGCAAAACGCTTCCCGACGACCTGATGGATCGGAAAGTGAAGTGGAACAAAGCTAGCCTCGAGACGCTGGTGAAGGTAACCTGGAGTGGCATGAGGACAGAGTGGAAACGGCAAAATGATCCAGCAGCGCAGAAGCGATCGAAGATGTCGGATCAGCGTGGACGCTGGACAGGACGTCGCCAGCAGGTCAGTATCAGAATACTATCTAGACCCTTACTCACCTTTCAACAGAAAGCCGAGAAGCTTGAGGAGCCCGCCATCATCGAGGCCTATTTCGACCTTTACAAGGCAGACCCGAGTCCCGTCATCCACGAGGACTTCATGTCGGACGAAGCGTCAGGCCCCGAAGATGAAGAAGTTGAATCAAAGCATCAGTGGAAGGTTAGGATGGCGGAGAAGTTAGCCTTACCCACCTGTGGGGATGCGTTCGCTGCACTCAGGTTCTTTGAAGTCTTGAGGCCGGCATGGCGTTCTGAAGAGGTATGTTGAACATTCGCTCCTAGCGTCTATTGTCTAATGCAGCGCAATGTCAGATGTCGCTCGTGTTTGAGAAGCTACGGGAACTCCGTCGTACCGTCATGTCTGCAAAGGAATCAGAAACAGCAATTGTCATACGTGTATATGGTACTGACCGTGTGTCTCCGCGTCTTCCAGAGAAGATGGAGCCTTGGAACTTTGGCATTAACATGGAGTGGTACGAGGCGAACAAGGAGCGGGTGAACCTTGGGCGGTGGACCAAGTGGGGCGATCCGACAGGATTTGGTGAAAAGAAACAAGTTGAGGGGCAGAATGAGGAAGTTGGAGTCGGCGAGGGAGGTGGGGCTGGTGAGGGAGGTGGAATCAGCGAGGGGGGTACTGGTGAAGTCGGCGAGGGAGGTGGAGGCAACACGAGCGACGGCGGAGACATGGGTGGTAATGAAAATGAGGGTGTCACCGCTAACGAGGGTGGTGGTACCAGTAGCGGAGAAGGAGGCAGTGTGAATTGACGTACCAAAAGCTGGATCAGATGTGTAGGATTATAATGGCAGATTCCAAGCTAGTTATCTTGGATGCTATATACGAATGTATATCAGTACCAGTAGTACGCGTATAGCATGTCAGTGAAGAGACTCACCCTATCCAGTGTTGTCGTGATCCACATTGATGGATCACAAGTCTCGATGACCCCACGGGCGACGTGGCAACTGATGAAATGAAAAGGAAAGACAGTTTCAAACACGTTAGGAGGGTGAAACTCATTCAGCGCAAAGCAGTGCATATCCAGTTCGGGGCTTGAGTGTATTTTAGCGCTCACGCTCTGCATGGATGAAGGTGTTACTTACAAATCATTCCAGTAGTCGTCAGATGTGGGGGACAACGCGAGCTCTTTCATCCACCGAAACTCAGCAAAGAGACCATGGCTGGGGGCCGGAGCTTGCATCTGCTCGTGCGAAAAGATTCGGATGACCTCGCCATACATGAATGCATCACCGCCAACGGCAACACGGACAATTGCAGAGGCTGCGGACTCGTTTCGTGCTCTTGAAACCGGAACAATTCGACGGCCGTGGAGGAGCGCATAATGGTGCATGGCAGCAGACTCGTTGAGGGCAATGGCATTAGTGGAGGGATTGACAACGCCGGAGAAACGGAACCTTGTTTTGATTCTAGCTTCCTCGGCAACTGCGTTATAGTAGCGAAGAAGACAGACTAGTGCCGTGTCGGATAGCTGCTGTAGCTCATGAACGGCCCCAGCGTGACAAGAGAAAGGTGACCAGGTATCTGGGAGGGTAAGGGTAGTGGTGCAAACCAATGGGCTGGTGAGACAAACAATAAACCCACCGTCGTCTGTGGCACCCTCGTGCAGTGTTCCGTGGCTAGGATCAATGGTTCCGAGCGCGCAAACAACGGTTTTGACCGTGTTGTTCTCTGGTTCAAGAGCGATGGTACCAATCTACTCATACTTAGGTGCTAATTGAGGACAATAACACATGTACTTACCAACGCATTGAGACGTGATGCACGCGAGAACTCGCGTAGCATGCTTATCTCAATCTGACCCCCTTTCCAGTTGTTGACGTTCGAGTTCTTCAGGACTTTGTTCAATCGTTCTGACAGGAACGCCCAGAAGTTATACACGGGGCCGAAGTCTTGAATCTGTTCGGTGAGGTGCACCGCCCAATGAAAATTGGGCTTCAGTGCGCTAGCGCCGTATAGCTTGGTGTACATTAGTGTTAGCCATATAAATGTATATAACTAGTAGACGTACCATCCGATAATTGACAAGGTATTCTTGTAAAAGGTGTTCAGCTCGAGGAAGCGCGGCAACAGAGACAGAACTCGCGCAGTAGATTTTGAGAGCAGTCGCCAAGCGTAAGAGGTTCTCTGGCTCGCCAGCCTGCATGCGGACCTTGGGAGGCTTCGGTGCAACAGGTTCTGGATCCTTGTCTTTCTTCTTATGCTTGCCGGTGATGGGTGCCAAAGGGTTTCGCTCGCGCCAGCTATTCCACTCTGCTTGCCACGCAGCGTATCGACCGGGGTACTCGTCAACCGCCTTTTCTTGGTCCTTGTTAGCATCGTCAATAAACCGATCCCATATAGTTGGGATCTAACATCGAATATGATCAGTTTAATCAAACGTGAGATGAACCCCGCTCACAATTAATGGCCATGCAGTTAGCATGGCAAACTTGTACTCGTCCGCTGTAAGCGAACCTCCAGCTGGCTCGCCAACACGAGCAGGCAGCTTGCCAGCCCATGAAGGCGTCTCAAACTGACACCAATGAGTGCATATATAACACAATTAAAGGTAGAAACACGTCACGTACTGACTCGAGAAACCGGTGTATAACACCAAGCTCTCGTCCATTGCCAGCCTGAGTCGGTGCGCGGATGGCTGACGTTTTGATCCACCGGTCATGCCACTGGGTCTTCACAACTCCTGGGTGACGAATGAGGTTTTCACGTAGTAAGAATAAAAGTACGACACACCAAGAAGCAAGTTGTGCATTGGGTCAATTACCGATTGACGAACAAGGTTAAAGTACGGAAGTCGCATAAACTCAGACCATCGGGAACCATGCCGCTTGAAGTGTTCTTCTCGTGCTTTGGCAGTGTTCAGCTCACGGTGTTCGCAGGCTAATCGTTTATGTTCGCTGTTAGACCGTTGTTCATAACCTGTAGTCCATGATTAGAATAACACGATCAACGGAACAAGACCAACTTGCCATTTTGAAGAGATAGCTCGGAGAAGAGTTCATCCCCCGTAACCTTACATTTGGGGCATGGCGCCTGATCGTGGGCGTGATCTGCAAAGCCGGACATCTTGCAAAGCGCCGGATGGTCACAAATAATCCCCAAAAGCATGACACGCACACGACGGCCTGATGGAAATTTGAATTTTAGTCAACAATGACGATGGCAAACTAAACGGAGGACTTGCCTTCTGGTGTACAGGGTGTATGATATACGACACCGTTATTGAAAAGCTGCTCAAGATCGTCAACAACGAGCTTCAGATAGTGTTGCAGCTCCTCAGCTGTTGGTTCTTGAGGGCCAGGGGTCATGAACGACACGAGAAGGTTCTCGGCACGATATCTATAGTGTGATTAGCGGTATCATGATAAGGCAGTATATCACTTGCCTTGATGCTCGCGGGAGGTTCGAAACACAGATAGAGAACACGCCGGATGAGTGACTAGACCCATATACAGATGTCTCTCGACAGAACCTAATACGTAGTTAGCGCTATGGTTAGATGACACAGCTGCAAATGCACACACCAGTCCAAGCTGACCGTGATTCCTATGCGTAACTCGCTGCCTTCCTCGCCATTCAGAGGAAAGAAGGGCTTCTGGTCTGGGCCTTCTGCTTCGTTCCACACGCGTCCATCAGTAATGTCATGGAGCACACCTGGCGTTCGTTGGCAAGTCTTCCATATCTCGCATTGCTTCTCCATCCCTGGCCGCGCGAGAAAGTCGGCTAGAAGCGAAGATGGAAGCTGGAACGGGGAGGCTGAGACAGGTGGCGGCGGTTTGGCCGCACAGCCGGTTACCCGGCGAAATATGGAATTCGACACCGGCTTGTAGATAGGCTCCTGACAATCAGGGCATTTCGTGCTAATGGGAGCCGACGATGGAAACAGCCGTTGACAGTTGCTACATGTAGGCAAAATCTTGAAATGATCTTCAAGGTCGAGACGGACAATGACAGTGCCAAGCGTAACGGGGAAAGTGGGTCTTCCTGGCCTCGGAGTCGGGTCATAAGCGTCCATGGCAAGTAATATAGCACGGCTGCACTGCAGAATAATCCTGCAAGCACGGAAGGAGACGTGATGAGCCGCATGTAGGAATGCCACAAGAAGGATGACGAGGCGAACAAGCCAGCTGTCGTGGGCAGCCATATACGTGGTATTTGGGTCTGCCGACATGGGGTATTCAGCCGGAGTGGGAAGCTCGACTAGAATGTTGTTGTCAGATAGGGTGTTGGCGGGTATAGGCCGAGAGCTGCTGTCATCGTTCTCGGTCTGAGTGTGTAGTAGTAGATTGTGGTGAACGTCTTCGCCACCGTCAGAATCGTCGTAAAGACCCAGCGGGTCCTCTGCAGTACGAGGCTGAGCGGTCCTGGGAAGTGGAAGAGGGTCATCTGGTGCATCCTCTTCATAGTCAATGGGAGCCGCCCGAACACGTGCTGGTCGCCGCTTGCGCGCAGATCGAGTTGAACGCAAAGCTGGGCCTGATGACGAACCCGGCAACAGAGACTGAGCGCCGGGAGTGGCCAGCACCTCTGGGAGCTGTACGTGGTCGTCGGCATGGTAGATGGGAGTGTTGGCGTCTGCATCGTGAACGTGGATACTGGGATGACTGACGCTTGGATGCTGGATGTTGGTTTGAGATGTCGTTGGGCCGGTATAGAGCGAACGAGGAGCAGGGGGAATGACCGATGGCTGCGCTTCGGCGGAAGGGGGAGCTATGGAGTCGTCCGTCTGAGTCTCCATGGCAAAGTCTTCAGTAGCATCGATGTCCATGCTGTCACTTGACATGCGCAGTGTACTGTACATGCAGGCATCAAACCCGGGAGTGATCATTAGGTACAAGGACATGTATGCATGGCAGGATTAGACGCACCTTGACAAACGACAACTTGTGCTGTCGTTATCTCGTGGCAACAACAACGGCGCACCCGGCTGCGTGTTCGTGGGCGCGGATATTGTCGAGCTCCCTAGATGTGGCCGCAGTGCCTCGAGCATTGCCGATGGAGCACCGCGTCCTCGAGAGGTTCGGCCTCGGCCTCGCCCTTGGCCTCTCGAGGACGTAACCGTACGCGTGGACCCTCCGAAAGTGCCCCGTACTGCCCCTGCTCCACGGCCTCGCTGGCTCAGTGCTGACCCGGCAGTCCTCTGTCGGCGGCGGTGATCTTCTCGTGTCGAAAACGGGACATCTGTGCCACCACGAATGGGATTGACTAAACAGCATGTATGCGTGCAATCGCAGAAGAAGAGGAGGGGAGATGTTGTAGGTTGCTTTATAACAATGTAGATGTTTAGATCATGAGTACATTATGAAGAACTCACCTTAGGCATAGTGAGGTACAAGAAAATGAGGTGACAAGGGGTGTTGGTGAGGAACGAGATGAGGGGGGAAACTGACCTCGATGTTGGATTAAGGTGGCATGTCAGGGTGAGTCGCTGAGGAAATGAGATCGATATCTAGATGGGACTGGCAATGCACTTAGAGAAATTCGGGCAAGAGTACCGCCATTTACAGCCTCAAATAGCTGATATAGCTAGGTTATTATCTTGTCTATTCGTGGCTAGTAGAATGTATTTGACAGTGTATAATAGAGACTACTTGCCGATAGTTTGACGTTCAAATGAAGTAGGTTCGCTAGCGTGGACGTCAAAGGGAGGAACAGTTAACTTTTGGATACGATTCTGAATGCAAGTACATGTTGTATGACCTCCAGTTACAAGAATAAAATAAGAATGTTCGCTTAATTAATCAGACTTCATTCATGTCAGCCTCGGAAGTCTCCGGAATAGGCTCGAGATCGCGTCCGAATTCGGTACGCAAGATGTTCTGAGCGGCAAGAGCAAGCTGGTTGGGGGCCGGGAGAGATAGGTGACGAGGTCTCGCCAATGCGCTAACAAAAAACATAAGACTGTGGTTTCCAAAGAAAAAAACATTAGAAAACATACAAGACATCGAACTGACGCGCGTCCACAATAGCCTGATCGTCTTTGATGTCGTCAGAGGTCGATCCTCTGGGTCTCTTGGAAGGGCGCACGTTGGGCTCGGAATCATCATCCGAGTCATTGATGACAATCGTGTTCTGCTCCCTCCTCTCGCGCATGATGCGATCGATAAGTACGGCGAGAGGAGGGAGATCGGGACTGCTTGAGCGGACGTATTCGACGTCATCGTCGTCGTTGCTGTCATCGACCAAAGTAGGCTCGGTATGTAACACCGAGGTGGCCATCTCGTCGATATCCACCTCGTTGTGGTCGACGACTGGCGTGGACGCACAAGGCGCGTTGGGGATGGTGTTGCGGACCCGAGGCACCAGTGGGATGGAGACTCGATCGGGGGTGTCGATGACCCGAGGCTTGACGCAGAAGAGTCGGTTGGGATATGCTTGACGAAGCAAGCTAACGTTTGCTGGCTCCGGTAGCATATACGTGAGGTGCTCTGCGACAGCGAACCTGTAGCGGAACGGGCTAGCTGTATGCGTCAACCTATACTAAAATGATAAGGTCAAAGCTCACCTCGCAATGGACTCGCCCTGGTATGCCCTCTGCGTGAGAGCGGCGTGCTCGAGCTCGATCTCGGCCTCTGTTTTATATTGCTTCACAATAATGTGCTGGGAGAAAAGGTCAGCGCCACTCATACAAAGGCATATCCCCTACCAAGTTGCCCCAGTACGACCCCATGAACAGGCGATGCTGAAAGATGAAGTCGCCGTTATGTGCACCAACGGGAGATCGCGAATCGTCTGCCATGTTCAGCATAATGCTGTTACCCTGGATGAATGTACTATGGAGGGGCATGGCTCGAGCGGATTGTGTGAGAGTTGAGGCAGGGAGAAGAAAGAGGCGATGGCAGCGAGACGGACGTGGGACTCGCCATTATAAGGCTGCCCCAAAGTTTGGACGCAGTGGGCTGGCCAGCTTGTTCGACCAGCATTCCATCGATTTGATGGCTTCTAATTACCCTTGCGTCAACGGATGTGTCCTGGGCGGCCTGTGTACGGTTGTACCATGTATGCAAGAGGATGCAGGAGGACGAGGGCACGAGAGGCAAAGAGAACGAGGGTGCAAGAGGGTGCAAGAGGGTGCAAGAGTGCAAGAGAACGAGTGTGCGAGAGGACAAGAGTGCGAGAGGATGAGGGTGCGAGAGGTCAAGAGGTCAAGCTAGTATGAAGGTGCGAGAGAGCGGTGGAGCGAGACACTTAGCAAAAAAGAAGCAGGAGAGGGCGAGGGACTGAATCGGTCTTACGACGTTCTGCTTCGGGAATCCTGCAGTGTCCTGTCCGGTCGGTCCCGCCACATATAGCCTCGAATAGGGGACTTGCTCAATATCACTTACCCAGGGTAGTCGGCCCTAGTCGAGTCGTGTGATTGCACGCGGTATTCGAATAGAAAGAGCGACTTTTTAACAAGTAGTCGACGGTAGTTAACAAGAAGCGAGGCAGTCTAATTGAGTGTAGTATGACATTCGAATGTAACGTGGTAGCCGTGTTACTCGAACCAAATAACGACGCGTCTGGTTAGAAGCCTCGACCCGGTCCGATCAGCCGCGACTAGCCACGAATAAGCCATCTACTCGCGACTTGAGCGATTCGCCGTAAAACGTAGTGGATGTTCCATATTCATTGGAGCCAGTGCCGCCTCCTCAACAGTGCCGGAAGAGGCGGCTGCGTTTGATTGGATCTAGAGATTTCTCCAAGCATAGTCTCTGCGCGCACTCGCCTCCGACGTTCCGCCCGAAGGGTCTCGAAGAGATTCGCTATTCTGTTGTTGAGCTCTAACCAATGCCATCAACCGCACGGTTCGAATGGTTCAAGTTCGTCATAAAGACATAAGCAGAACTTCACTCACCTTCCTCCATGGCGTCCATGTTGCCCCAACCTGGATCATCGCCAGGGTCAGCCGAGCGCGAGCCTATGCTATGATTTCGCGCACGCAGGCGCTCCAGCTCTCGCGAGATGTTCCGAGAGCGGGCTTGAACCCGCTGTATTTCTTCTCCTGACTCCCTTAGCTCTCGAGTAAGTTCCTCAATCCTCGCTTGTTCATCGGAGATCTGAGCAACGTTACTAGCAGGAGAATGGAGCGTCTGTGCTGAAGCGTCTCGGAGAATTTTGACTGTATGCGCGGGCTGCTGAGATTGGGGCGATGTCTGTGTCCCTCTGTGGGAGAGAGGAGAGACCAACGGGGGTACTGGGAACGCCGGCATAGAAGCGATGTTGCCGTCGTCCGGTTGTAGGTGCCCAGTCAATTCTTCTACATTGTCAGCTTCTTCGGAGTCACTAAGAACGATGTCCAACTGGGAGTGTTCGGAAGGGGGAGGAGGGGAATGGTTGGAAGAAGCCCGGTCGGTATCCATGTCTTCATCTCCTGACGAGCAAGAAGACGAGTCGTCTGATGCACAATGCATAGCCAGCGGCGGAGGGAGGGCCTGCACAACAATATCGCGGCTTTGAGAAGAGACCTCGCAGAGCTGTGTATCGTCGGAAGCATGAGATCCTACGTCGGTGCCTTCGTCTGGTGGAGAGTCAAGGGCCACAACAGGAAGGATACGGTTCCGCTTACCAGCCTCTTCGTCCTCTTCTGATTCGTCCGTTGCACTATGCGAGTCCTCGGCATCTGAGCAACGCCAGTCTTCGTCCTCCGAATCAGAGCAAACACAATTGTGGTACCGCCAACAGTCGCAAGTTTCGTCTTCTCCGCGGTCGCAGCCTTCAATACACTCTTCAAATAACCCGCAGTAGCATCCCTCCTCTTCTTGGAAGGTGTAGTCGTCATGCCCTCCCTCCTCCTCTCCCTCCTCTTCCTCATCATCCTCTTCCTCCAAGGAATACTTATTCTTTTCACAGTGTCCACATGCATCATCCCATGGCATTAGTTGCCCACCCTTGCACCTGCAGGCTTTCATCGCGTACGGACACAAGCACCTCTCAGCACCTTTCCCACACTCAGGACATGTCCAGTCGTGCTTTAGGCGGACCACAGTGCACCTCAGATCATCGACATTGTCTTCATCTTCGTCGTCACCCTCATCTTCGTCATCGCCCTCGTTTTCATCCTCATCCTCATCTCCATCTTCGTCGTCATCGTCATCTTCATCTTTGTCATCACCCTCGCCTTCATCTTCGTCGTCATCCTCGTCTCCACAGTCAGATCCACCGTCTTCTGAAGAGCCACCCGACGCTTCAGCGAAGAAACTTCTTAACATCGTCATGGACTGTCACTAACCCATTGGTGGAAGACGATAGCGCTCCGGCCATTTTACTGCCTCAATAAACTTTGCAACGTACTTTCGTGGCATTGATCCTGAAGTCAGGCAGGGGTGGACACAACGTGGACGCGATGGTGTGGAGACCGCGTCGAGTGGTTTAGCCTATTTTGGCCGCTCCATCATCACGTGTTTGGAGATCACAACATACACACATATGGACCAACAAAGGGTTTGGGTGGTGGCTCGAGGCGCCGATATTTGGCAAAGGCAACAAATTTCCACTAGACCTCATGTCATTTCCCCTGATGAACCTGGTTTTCTTTACTTCGTGCTACCGATGAACTCCCCCAAACTCTGGAAAAACTGTTGATAACGTTGTCATTGATATTGAACCTGGGCGATGGGACGGTGGCGGCGGATCCTAGCCAAAGATAGCGTGGCCGGGACAGCTCCAGATTACCGGTTGTGTAATGCACAGCAATTGAAGCTCACTTCACTGACTTGACGGTGTCCCATCAAGTGCTCCCTCCAGCCTCCCTCCACTTTCCACGATTCCCTTCACCACGAACACCAGCCGAATTCAAGGCGTCCAGCCTTGGCCATGCACCCTTTGTTGCTCATCCAAGAGCTCGTTGAGGCCATCTTCCACCAAGTCGACGATCGAAGTGCCTTATCGAGTCTCGCAAGGGTGTGCCATATGTTCAAAGAGCCTGCGCTTGATGCTCTCTACGCCAACATCTTAACTCTCTCAGACCTTCTCAGGTGCCTTCCGCACGAATTGTGGCATTTCGTTCACCAGCCGACCCGGTCTACTCGAATTCTGGTGCGTCCACTAATACGATCTTGTCATGTTCCCACGGCTGAGGTGCGGTATATGGGCTGACAAATGACATGGCTTTACGTGTAGACTTTTTCTCGCGGAATGACGTTGGAAGAATGGGAAATCCTACTTTCATTCTCGCGTCGAGTCAAGACAGTTACCCTTGATGCAAGAGATTCAGATGAAGAAATTCACGCAATCGACGCTTGTGTCTATCGCGCTCTCTCAGCCTGTCCGTTATCCAACCTCTTCCCAAAGCTGCACACCCTCCATGTACAAGGTTCCACGATGTACAATTCAAAATACCGCTTGCTCATGACCAGTGACCTTCTGCTTTCTTCCAGTCTGCGCGCAATTCGTGTAACGTCCATGTTTCCAAATAGCTTCTTCTCCGATGCACCGCTACTCACCAAGTTTTGCCCACTCGTCGAATCGTTTTCTTGCTTGCATAACACCAATCCGCGGTTGCCGGATGATGGAGAGCTAGAATTGCTGACAAAGACACTTTGTCAATGGGAGCACCTACGCACCGTCGACTGTGGCGCACTGAACCAGGACATTTTGACCCATCTCACAAAGGCATCGCCGCCGTCCCTAGGCCACCTCTCCGTACCAGTCAGTACAGCAGCACCGTGGCTCTCGGGGCAATATGGCGTACGCGAGATTAGTCGCCTGTCTCTAAACGTCGATGGCATCGATACTTTTTCCCGAGCACTTAAAGCACTGCTTCTAGATGAGAATAGCACGGTATCTCCCTCTTTCCTTTCAGCAAGTCCAGTTGCTCGTCTGCACACTGTCCAGTTCGTGCCATCTACCAGACCAAACGTCGTGAAGCCTTCGCCGCGGCCCCCGTCCTTGATATTTACGTCCCTCGCGGAATGCGTGTCACATGCTTACCTGACCAGCATCACGCTCTCCGAGTCTAACAGGTCAAGCATTATCCCACCCCACGGCTACCTCACCAAGGATGCCCTCTCTCCGCTCCGCGCATTCTCGATGTTAACAGAGCTCATGATTGATTTCCATCACCATCCTATTATGCTTGAGGACGTTGCGGACAACGAAGACTCAGACAGGGACGAAAACTCGGATGAAGCGCTCACTGTGCTTGTCTCGTGTTGGCCGCGCCTTGAACGACTGCAGCTCAAAACACTGCAACGCCCAGCATCACTTGCGGGCCTGTTCGCTGTCCTCGAGTCCTGCCCGCGTCTCGCCTATCTCAATATCGCAGTTCGCGTGGACCCACGCCAGGTTGATGTAGCGGCCGAGTCCATCTCCGAATCCAAGTTCGCCGGTTCAACAACAGTCACACAGCTCCCGCATAATTCAGTCATCACCTGGTTAGATATCACGCATGCCTCGGAGCGCCTCCATGACATCGAGCCACTTGCAAAGGTGCTGCACCACGTTGTGCCATCGCTTCGCACGTGTAATCAGGGTGAACCGACCGTCACTTCAAATATGTACTCACACCTCTGCAACGATGAGACCAGCGTCCAGGCTGCGCGGGCGTGGCTTTCAACTTGGGATCACTCAGATCGATACGAAATAACGTCCATAGAATGGAGCATAAACTTTTGGACGGTCGTGTTTGCTGAAATGATGGGTCTAGTTAAGGTTGAAAGGGAATAAATTCATTTCGATGAGAGACTCCCTTACGAATCATTGTGTTCTGCACAAATTCACGAGCCTTGTGAAAAGTGTTTATGCAGTCGACTTACAGCTCTTGTAGAATATATTAAACTAAAACGACGCCTTTTGCGCAACAGCCATGTCAAAGAACGAGCTGAACTTGCCAATCCACCCCGGATACTGTGGAATAGTACTTTAACTTTCTCGCATACAGAAACCGGAGGCATGAGAGGAGGCTGCCATACATTGCAGTGTTATGTCGCCCATCATGTTTATCATGAATTTGTGATCGATCTATTCATATGTCGACAAAGTTAAGTAGAGAAAACTTCGTGCTCAGTGATTATCATTATTGGTTCATTTTAGTGTCGATCTGATGGATAATTATTATGAGTCGGACTACGGCTCGTAAAGCACGTTGTGCATTACTTACTATCCATGTACGGTATTTCAATTAACTCATAATGGAATGCGTAGGAAGGCGCTTCATACCTGTACACATGGACCTATACGGACCGATAAATTATGAAGACTGTTAGGAGGGCGGTTACTATGGAAAGTACATGCGTTACTGAATTATTCTGGGGTGATTATAAGTCTACGTGGAAAGTTAGGTCAATATAAGCTAAATCTACATGAATGTTCAAGGATGGCGAATGTGGTTAATGTTACCCTGAGTGTTTTGATTCGCACAAGAATCAGCTCTAGGTGAGCGTCTCAACCGCGCAGGCACAGAGAAAACGTCCACGAGTGCTTGCTCAGCTCTGATCCTCCGGCGTCGTTCGGCTCGTAAGGCATCATACATGATTGAGATCATCTGGTCCGCTGTCATTCGCAATAGGTTGATTAATACGGAGGACACGAAGAAGAGGGGACCTAAAATTTGCTCTCTGCTTTTCATCTTTAAATAGAATGCCGCGAGCACCAAGAAGCTCCAACTTGCGTGCGAGATGCCGTGTTTGGCTCCTAAGAGCACGCATCTCGTCTTGTGCTTCGAAAAACTCGCGAGAAAGTCTATCGACAGTCTCCTTGTCCTCAGGACGTGGTGTAAGCTCTCCCTGGAGAGAAGTGGCTTTCGTCTGAGTATCATCCGAAGAAGTCGAAACGGGGATAGAGGCATCCCCCGTGGGGTCTCCTTCCGCATTCCAAATAGACAGAAGGAGCTCAAACTGCTTTGGAGAGGAAAGAGACGCGTCATCCACCTCCATACCACGACGGATTGGTCCTCCTTCAGCTTTGGGATGTGGAGTTGAAGTGCAATCAGGCTCATTAGTAGTTTCCGTGTCGATGTCAAGCGCAGATGAAGAACGCGATTCAACCACCTCTCCTGGCTCAGGGCACTGTGAGGGCGGAGATACCTGAAACTCATGTGCGTAAAGGATGCCCTTACGTTAGTAGTTCTCATGTATTATTCATGTCTTCGGAACATAGTAATAATGTAGATATTTTATGATAATCATGTATAAGCCCAAGATCGAACAACTAACGTTTTTGCAGGATTCAATGTACTTTCTCATGTCCTTTTGACATGATTTTCGAGGAAACGAGGCAGGATCAAATGCGTAGCTAGTAATTTTAATGGCAAAACGTGATGATAATCACAAAATAAAGTATGCAGACTTCACTGCAAACGCGATGATATTCATTTATATCTACACAGGGAATGACTAGTCTATTCAATACAAACCATAATCAAACCCCCTGAACCGCCCACCACCTGAGGCTCTTCGTAGCAGCCGGCGCAGAGGTACGGAAGCCGTCATCAATCCGACTCATCACCCGAGTTATTTGCATCAAATGCGTGGCAAAGCATGCGGTGTTCTTGAGCGCCGCGGCGAGGGAAGCTGCAAGTCGAAGCTCCTTTCGCGCAGCTAAATTGCGGGAACAGATCAAAGTAGATAATAACTAGGTGACAATGACAGTAAGTAAACGAAACAGCAATAAATAACGAAAACATACCAAACACGATATATGTCTGCTCTCTCCTAGCCTCGCACCACTGTCGCTATCGGGAGCTCCGGGTGGGAACTCGAGGCGTTTCGCAAGCGCACTCATACACGGGAGCGGCACAAGTGCGCTAAAGTTTCTCAGAATGTAAGCGTTGTTGCAGTACACTCACGCGAGCCCACCCGAGTATACCGCGGGCACATGGTCCATCTGGCTCTCATTCAGACGGAGCATGTCTGCAAACGCGCGTGCAGGGCGATCTGCACTAAATATAAAGGTGCGACGTACGCCGATGCTGGTCGCAAAGTGAGCACTTGTACCGCAGCGAAGGGATGCCAACAGCGGAGGGCATGGGCGCGTTGTCCATGAGAATGTCGAGCACCTTGATGCACGCCGCAAGGACCGCAGTGTGCCGTCATATCCAATCGTGAGCTTGCCCACACCGAAGACGGCGTTGGTCATCCTACGGAGGAATCAGCGCCTTGTTTGAACGGCCCATCGGGTCGACCTACGTGAACTATGTCGCGCTTGGCGAGAGAGCCTTGATCACCTACCCACGAGGATTGACCTCTCTACGCATGACGTTGGTGTTGAGTTGTAAGGATACTGGAAGGAGGAATGGCCTAACGTCGGAGAAGGTAAAGACGGGGACAGTTGTTGAAGCTAGGATTTGTAGACGGGCCATAGTAGTAGTGTCGTGTCCGCTGGTGGAATGTGAATGTTGAACGACGAAAAGGCAACATAGTGTAGGAGGACGTACTTAATAGGCCAAGCAGCCTGTTCCAGTGGCTGTCATAGAACGCGAGAGCAGGTGCCGTGAGGTGCAAAGGAGGTGGACAGGAAGGGGAAGGATGAGATAGCAGAGGTCGACAGGTGTCACAGAGGAAGAAAAGACAACGCGAAAGGACCAAGTTCAACATTTGCATTTATTTGTTAGGGGTGGAGCCCTCCCCAAACACCGACGCCACATGACGTCACTGTGAACATGGTTTCGCATTTCAGATCCAGGTACATGGCTTGATATACCAGGTCCGGGTACATGACTTCAAATTCAGGTCAAAGGTACGTGACTCTAGCAAATCAACTACCGAGTACATTAAAATCAGGTATATACACGCTTGCAGTGCGGGGGCTCGGAGTTGGCGTGCATTTCGACCACTTCTCCTGGTTCAAGGGCGATCGTTGCATCTCGAGTGAGAGATTTGGGGAGCTGACTTTGGCTAGGGGGCCGATTAGCTTGGGACGCGTCGTCACAGTGACCATAAAGTGACAGCAGACGCGAGACGGAGGCTGGCGGATCCAAAATTTGCCCAGATATGTTGTCAAACAGTGAACGAAGCTCAAGGTCTGACTTCGCGTCAGCGCATCTGACAGTGATCGTATTGTCAGCGGTGCATCGCAACATGCAAATCAGGACGAACGCGAAGCGTACATGGCTTCAACTGCAATGCATTGTCTTTGATCACACATTCAATCCTAACTTTGCTCAATAAAAATGGTTCAGAATTAAACGCACACTTCCGCTCTGGCCTTCAGCTGATCCGCGAGGAAATCTTCCTCCCTGACAAACTTCTCAAAGCACTGTTTCATGCCGACAATCTGGTTTTGACGCTGCGACAAACAACGTGCAAATTGATTAGCGTAAACCTGGAAATATTTACGATGCCCAAAAGCTTCGAAGGAATGAACCCAGCCTTGCCTCACCCTATGGAACCAAGCCAGATGCAGGCAATTGTCAACGCACTTGATGAACTTGTCTTTTGGAAGTGGTAGGTTGAGGGTCTTCAGGTCCACCTTTGCCAATGAGATTACCTCAGGAATCTCCAGCGACTTGATTCGCATCGCTTTGGTGGGCGCATATCGGACGATGGTATGCATGTTGAAAAGCACCTTCTGAGTCGGCGCCAGCGTTTCAGCCACAGTGATATTGGGCGAGTACCACGGGGGACGAACGTTTAATATGTCAGATGCGAGTCACTGTCGGCGGTCAAAGCGTCGGCATTCTCAGACTTGAGCTTGTGGACCCAGGGACAGTTGACGGTGACGGTGACGCGCAACGCAACGTGCGACGCGGAACCGTGTCTGCGGCAAAGATCGGGCCGTGTTCCGGCGTGCCATCACAAGTCACGTGGATACACGTACCTCCTCGCCGCTGTTCGCGACGACGGCCACCATTCTCGAACCGTTCCTCATCCCACGTAAGCCGCCTCTCTCCGACCTTGGCAACATCTCGTTTATTGAATACCTCTAAAGGCACTCAGACTCTCTCTTATACTCCAAGCATGGCTCGTGCACACCGTATTCTACTTTTTATCGCTATATTCGCCGTCACCTACATCGCTGCTCTGTTCTCGTACCTTCCAATCCCTCTTGTCGACTCGGAAACACTTCAAGAGATACTGCCAGCGGTAAGGTCGCCAATCCATCTCTATCCGAATCCCAACTCACTGTGATACTCCTCATCTCGCGTGCATGCCATCCTCGCTCGCTATACCACCCCCTGCGAATGCTCTACTCGTGCACCAACCATCGTTTCCGTCTATACACTGTTGCGGCTCTGCTGGCATACCCCACGCTCTCGCTCAGGTCCCCTGGTGGGCGCTTGTCAGCTTTGGGGCGTACTCGCTGTGGAGCATGGGTTGGGGCCTTTGGACATTTAGAGACTGCCCTGAGGCATACACTGAACTTATTCAGGTACGCGATCTCTCTCTTTACGACTTTCTGTCGCAGCTCCGCACTAACACACATCGTTCTCCCAGCAAATTTCCGAAGCAAAGAACGACCTTCGCGCGAAAGGTGTCACTGTGGACTAAGTTCCGTGCTGGCCTTCGTGTTGCCCACCTTTACATACCTGATCGATACCGTTGTCTCCAAGCATCCCCATGTATTGCGCTTGTCATCCTATTTAATTCGAGACGGCTTGTTCACCGCTCCTCAGGCCTCAGCTATCGTGAACCCAAATAGTACGCCCCCGGTCCTCTAGCATGACTTCATTCTGCAGCTACTCTCGCTCAAACATCTACAACATTCCGCTATTATGTGTTGCGTTTCCAGAAATGAAAACAGAAATCAAGTTTTGAGTAATGTACTGCCAAGTTGCTCTCCAAAATCCCAATAGATCGGCGCAAAGGTGTTCATTCATTCGACAGCCTTCATCTCAAAATCATTGCTTGTCCAGCCTGATATCTCTTCGAAAGCTTCAAGCAGAGCTGGCACAAGGAATGGCTTTTGACGCTCTTTGTTCACTTGTTCTAGCAAACTTTCGACCTGCTCGCGCCGTCGGCGCTCGGTCCGAAGATCCTCGAGCGTGTTTGCTAGCCTTTGTGTGAGTTCTGTTGGTAAAGTCGGCGTTTGAGTATGCAAACGTGCTGGTTGACAAAGGACGAACGCGAGTATAGCTGGGAAGTCTATAAAAGCGCAGACTCACCGGGCAGTTATGTTGAAGGTTGAGTTAGTAGCGTGTTAGGCTGGTAGCTGACGATGGTAGTCGTTCGAGGTAGAGAGAAGACTTAGATGATATTCATGGTAGCGACTGTATATATATGACAGGAGCGTGTGAAGTCACTACCGTATTCGTAACTACTATGCAGTCCAAGTCCCACGGTAATGCGGGACGGCTACGTAAGCAATGAACGTGGCCCTATGCGATGAACGCGGAGCCACACGAATGCGTAAGCGCTAAAAGTACCAATGGGATACCTAGCGCCAGAATAGACGTATGAAGGCGGTATTTACTTGTAGACCTCGTAGAGGAATATCGCCGTACAAGAGGCTTCTGGGTGAACCAATAAAGCCGTAAAGGGTCGAATACTAGACGTAAATCTGACACCCCCCTCGAACTCGTATTCG
>NW_006913068.1:555964-557566 GCF_000271625.1 Coniophora puteana RWD-64-598 SS2 | reverse complement strand
TATAGCTGGGAAGTCTATAAAAGCGCAGACTCACCGGGCAGTTATGTTGAAGGTTGAGTTAGTAGCGTGTTAGGCTGGTAGCTGACGATGGTAGTCGTTCGAGGTAGAGAGAAGACTTAGATGATATTCATGGTAGCGACTGTATATATATGACAGGAGCGTGTGAAGTCACTACCGTATTCGTAACTACTATGCAGTCCAAGTCCCACGGTAATGCGGGACGGCTACGTAAGCAATGAACGTGGCCCTATGCGATGAACGCGGAGCCACACGAATGCGTAAGCGCTAAAAGTACCAATGGGATACCTAGCGCCAGAATAGACGTATGAAGGCGGTATTTACTTGTAGACCTCGTAGAGGAATATCGCCGTACAAGAGGCTTCTGGGTGAACCAATAAAGCCGTAAAGGGTCGAATACTAGACGTAAATCTGACACCCCCCCTCGAATCGTATTCGCTTTACTGCTTGAGCAATGGCATTTTGAAGAAAAGGGATATCTCACGACAGTACTTGACAAATTTTACCAACGGCAAGTTTTTGGTGAACAAGTCCACTGGGTTTTCGGTGCCCGGGATCCAAAAGAGGTCTATGACACCATCCTCGTATAGTTCCCGGACGTAGTGATAACGGATGTTGATGTGTTTACTCCGCTTCTCAGTGACAGGGTTCACAATGTTATGCAGGGCTCCCTGGTTATCGCCCACGATCGGAATAGCACCGACCTGCAGACACTCAAGCTCGCCCATCATTTGAGCGAACCATTTGGCCTGGCGAGAACAGTCCGAGATGGACATGTACTCAGCTTCAACCGTAGATAGAGCCACGGATTTCTGAAGATATGAGGACCAAGATATTGGTCCGTTTGCCATCATGAAGACATGGCCGGTCGTCGACTTGGCGGTGGAATCACCAGCCCAATCGGTGTCGGCAAAAGCAACGAAGCCTTTCCGCAGAGTCCCGTTGTACTCGATGTAGTAATCTTGTGTCCCTACTAGGTAGCGCAGTATGTACTTTGCTCTGTTCAGGTGGTCCTCCGAAGGGTTGGCGGCATGCCGTGACAAATGTGTGACTGCGAAGGCTATATCAGGCCTCGTCCCAATCATCAAATAGATGAGGGACCCGATCAGTTCTTGATATTCCTGTCGGCGCTCTGGGTTTACCTGTCAGATTTTACGTCTAGTATTCGACCCTTTACGGCTTTATTGGTTCACCCAGAAGCCTCTTGTACGGCGATATTCCTCTACGAGGTCTACAAGTAAATACCGCCTTCATACGTCTATTCTGGCGCTAGGTATCCCATTGGTACTTTTAGCGCTTACGCATTCGTGTGGCTCCGCGTTCATCGCATAGGGCCACGTTCATTGCTTACGTAGCCGTCCCGCATTACCGTGGGACTTGGACTGCATAGTAGTTACGAATACGGTAGTGACTTCACACGCTCCTGTCATATATATACAGTCGCTACCATGAATATCATCTAAGTCTTCTCTCTACCTCGAACGACTACCATCGTCAGCTACCAGCCTAACACGCTACTAACTCAACCTTCAACATAACTGCCCGGTGAGTCTGCGCTTTTATAGACTTCCCAGCTATACTCGC
>NW_006913068.1:549598-555944 GCF_000271625.1 Coniophora puteana RWD-64-598 SS2 | reverse complement strand
AATCATCAAATAGATGAGGGACCCGATCAGTTCTTGATATTCCTGTCGGCGCTCTGGGTTTACCTGTCAGATTTTACGTCTAGTATTCGACCCTTTACGGCTTTATTGGTTCACCCAGAAGCCTCTTGTACGGCGATATTCCTCTACGAGGTCTACAAGTAAATACCGCCTTCATACGTCTATTCTGGCGCTAGGTATCCCATTGGTACTTTTAGCGCTTACGCATTCGTGTGGCTCCGCGTTCATCGCATAGGGCCACGTTCATTGCTTACGTAGCCGTCCCGCATTACCGTGGGACTTGGACTGCATAGTAGTTACGAATACGGTAGTGACTTCACACGCTCCTGTCATATATATACAGTCGCTACCATGAATATCATCTAAGTCTTCTCTCTACCTCGAACGACTACCATCGTCAGCTACCAGCCTAACACGCTACTAACTCAACCTTCAACATAACTGCCCGGTGAGTCTGCGCTTTTATAGACTTCCCAGCTATACTCGCGTTCGTCCTTTGTCATTACCGGGTCTGGATTTTTAATTGCCGTGTACCCTGTAGGGAGTGGCGTAGGCGCTGAGCGCGCGTTGTGGTAACCAAAGCGCACAAGGACTTTCCGCAGGTAATCCGATTGGTCTAGACGAATCGTAGACAGGTTGGGCCTGGTTAGTCTCATGCGCAGGAATTCTTTGGTATCACCAAGATCCCGACATTCCCAGTGTTTCATGAATTCAGCCTTCACGCGGATTAAAACCTCACGATCCGGCCCGAAGAACAAAGCGTCGTCAACGTAGATCACCGCAATGACCATGTTGATAGTACGATGCTTGAACTTGTAGACACCAGCATCAGACTGGATTTGTTCGAAGCCCAGCTCTTTTAGGGATTTGCGAAGAGCCTGCCACCATTGGCGACCGGCTTGCTTCAACCCGTATAGAGCCTTGTGCAAGCGCCAAACCTTGCGCAAGTTGTTGGGGGTGTGAAACCCCTTCGGCACCTCCATATAAATCTCCTCATCCAGATCGCCATAGAGGTAGGCGTTCCGCACATCGAGGCCAGAGACGTACCAGCCTTTGAGCGCTGTGAGTGCCAGTATGGTGCGAACGGTTTCGAAGTGCACTACTGGGGAGAAGACTTCGGAGAAGTCGATGCCTTCGCGCTGGGAAAAACCCTTAGCGACCAGGCATGCCTTTCGGCGGCCATCTGTTTTCATGTCGAATACCCATCGACACCTAATCACCCTACGACCGGGCGGTAGGTCAACTTCCGTGAAGACACCCCGTCGGACAAGAGCTTCAATCTCGTCACGACAAGCCTGCATCCAGGCTTCCGACTCCTCGGCGGGCAATGATATTATGTCTTCATACTTCCATTCCCTCACGTTTGCGAGGTCTGGTCCAAGATTCGTGGATGCTGCGTACACGTGTAAGAGCATACGATCCACAAACTTTGCTGCTGCTTCCTTCGCCGAAGCGATATGCGCCGCTGCGTTTCGCATTAACGCGTGCGGAAGGGGTTCTAATTCCCTTGATGCGAGGGCCATGAGTGAGGTGGGGCCATCGTTGTGGTCAATAGGCGTCGGGTTTCTATGCCTCTGCCAGAGGTTTTTGAAACGTTCCTGCATCCCTTCGACCTCATCTATGGTGAGATTTGGATCGGTGGGCGTCAAGACGTCAGATTCAAGGCGAATGCCTGTCTTCTGCCATTTTGCCGGCGGGCGTGCGTCCTCCTCATCTCTGAGAAGGTCGTGATCCCGCTCTACAGGATTTCCTCGGAAGCGCTTATAGACCGTACCCTCTAATTGTTGGTTGATATTCCTCAATCTCTCTACTGGGGTGCGTCCCGGTATAGCGTTGTTGGGATCCTCGATCGCGTTCCTCGTGCGCCCAGATCTCCGTAAGCCGGTCGGCGCTGGTCCGGCAGGATTGACAATTCGAGGGTCTAGATCCACCCTTGGTTCGCGATGCGGTGAACGCAAGTCGCGTTCCAACGGAGCTGGCTCTTCGTCAGGATCCGGCAGAAGATCTTGTTGTTCCCTTCGTGAGGGGTCATCTGCTGGTGGATTCTGGTACAAACCCTCATACTCGTCGTCGTCGAATTCGCCTTCACCGTATTCCGGTTCGAGCTCCTTCTCCAACTCCTCGTAATCATCCTCGTCAAAATCCTCGACCTTAGGCTGTTGCCTTTTGCGCTTCTCGTCTGGAGTGTCTGACCTTGGCGTTGGAGGCGGGCTTCGGTCTCGCCGCCCGTCGGCAGGTCCACCGTTGCCACCTTGGTCAGGAAACATATCGGCAGGAGACGATGGTCGGTCGTCGTCCAAACCAGAAGGACTGGAGTTGGTTTCAATGATGGGAAACCTAGGTGGTAGTAGCTCATCCACCTCTGGTAAGCGCGTAAAGCGCTTGGTGTTCTGTTGCCAGAACATAGTACGCTTCGGAAAGGTCTGCTCATCGAACGTTGCGTTAACAGCGACCCGTAGCCTCCATTCTCCGGTTAGGAACAGTCTCCCGTTCCCTGCCGGTGACTCCCCGACGTAAATACATGCCTGGGATCTTGGAACAAGCTTGTTGGCTCGTTCCTCAGGAGTAAGGTACACGTACGCCAGACATCCGAAGACACGCAAGTAGTCGACGCGGGGTTTTTTTACGCTCCACGACTTCATACGGCGATTTCCGCTTCAGACGTTTCATGGGCGTCCTGTTATAGACGTGGCATGCGTGCTCGATGGCGAAGTTCCATAGGAACGGCGGCAAATTGGCGTGATGCAGCATAGTCATAGCTTTTTTGTCTAAGGTGCGAATGATCTGTTCCGCCCTGCCATTTGTTTCATGGTTGTATGGTGTTGATTGGAGGATGCAAATGCCACGCGATTCTAAACTTTTGGTAAAGGCTCGCGATTTAAACTCTCCCCCTGCATCGCTCATCCACATCCGAATCGTTTTGTGGTACTGATTCAGCAGCATGCTAAACCAGGTCTCTACGGCTTGGTGGGCGTCGCTCTTCCGATGCAGAAGCATCGCCCATGCGTAGGACGTGCAGTCATCCATCAGGACAAGAGCATAATATTTTTTATTCCATGACTCGACTGTGAACTCTTTGAGATCGGCATGGATTAATCCAAGGAACTCGTTGCTGCGATGTTCGTTTGGTGGGAACGGAACTTGATGCTTTTTACCAAGCATGCACCCCTCGCATGGTCGACGAATTGTCAGCGAGGGTAAGCTAAGACTCGAAGGAACTCCTTCGACATGTTTTCGTGCGTTGCGAAGCACTTCGTCCGAGCAATGCCCGAGACGTTGGTGCCAGATCTGAAAGTCGGGTAAATTCATTCCGACAACACCAGTCGCATGAGCCTGGTGCAGATCTAATGATGTGTGAACCCAAAATAGGTTCCCCCCAGGGCACACTGTAGCGTGCACCACTTCTTGTGACTTATTGGCGGTGAGCACCACCAACTTGTCGGCATCTCCGTGCAGAATATTCCCGTTACGGCAGAATTGACCCGTCGAAAGCATACGAACGGTTCCACCAGGAAGGTAGAAAACGGGGTAGATTCGGGTAGTGCATGGTTTCCCACGCGTGTTTTCATGGCGAAGGACAACTGTCCCTGAGCCCTCACACCGGATAGATCCGGACGATGTTGAGACGTTGAATTTCTCTTCCTCTGGTAGTTCCTCATACTCGGCAAAATCCGAGAGTTCGAACGTGAAGTGCGTGGATGCACCTGAGTCAAGCACCCATCCGATAGGATAGCGTGCATGCAACTTGTCATGAAGAGATTTCTCACGGTCGAAGTCGCGTACGACCAATGCCTTATCGATGCAGATATCACACCACTGAGAACTTGAATGTACACATTGTCCATTCATTACGTCTGCAGATACATGCGAAGAAATACTACTAACTACGTATGGTTCACCTGTAAAGGATTTAGCACCAGAAACGTTGTCAGAGGCATCGAAAAAACTGGTTGCGCACCAGACCGACTCGCAATCGAGTGACACCGCCCGTTCTCCGCCCTGTTCGGACGGCTCCTTGAGTGACATGCCCTCGAACTCCTCAATGTCGTCCTCATAGCCGTACTCTGGCAACTTGGACCGGAGTGGGCGCCATAGCGCGGCGAAGGTCCTCCTTCTGTTGCTGGTACTGCGCGTACGCCTCCACGTTAAGCCAGCCCTTGTGGCCGGTTGCAGAGTCGTCGACATAAGCACCACCGCCGGCGAGGCGATCACCAAGCTTCTGACGCTTTTGGTAGTCAGAAAACTTGGTGCGCTTGAGGGGACCTAACCCAGACACATATTGGTCAGAGTCAGAAGCACGCGGAGTGGTAACCGACGGCTTACAAGCAGGCTCCTCTACCGGCTCGATACGAGCCGACAGAGGCGGGGACGCTGAGGGGCCCATGGAGAGCCGCTGGATAAGCGGCGTCTCTCCCGCAAACGCGGGCAACTCGGCGCGTGTTCCCTCAAAGGTGGGCGCAATGCCCTGGTCCCGCTGGCGCTTGAGTGCGCCTGCAGTTCCGTGAGGGGGCGCCGGAGCGCTGCTGCGGCCTTGATAGGCCATCGCGGGTTGGTGGGACCGCTTGCGCGGATCGGGGGTTGGTTCGGAGAAAACTGGTGGAGAGTATGAGGGGCCAGACGGCCCGGAAGCGACGTGCGCGACGTGGTAGATGGGAGCCGGCGTTGTGAATGTTGCCGAGTAGTTGGCAGCGGCGGGTGCGGCACTCTGCGGCGCCGGGGATGGCGTCGCATTGGCAGGAGCCGACGACGAAGCCGCGTTAGCGGCCGCCGGCTTCTGTTGCTGCTGCTGTTGCTGCTGCGCCTGGTGCTCCTTGCGCTCCTTCTTGGAAGGACGCTTCTTCTTGCCGTCGGATGACGACTGGCCGTTGTACTGCTTAGTACCGGAGCTGGCCTTGTTGGCCTGCTCCTCCTTCACCTGAGGCGCCTTCTTCTTCTTCTGCGATGCGGAGCGTAACTCCCAGTCGCTGCGGATGTGCGTCATGACGAGCTCCTTCGTCAGAGTTCCAAGAGAAATGGGGACGGTAGCCCCAGCGCCGGCAGCGACTTGCGCCGACGAACTCTTGAACTGAGTGGCGTTGATGGCGTGCTTAGCGGCTTCATAGCCGCTGGGGATCTTCAAGAACAGGATGGCGCCAGCAAACTCGCTAGGCACCTTCCCGCCGAGGGAGGTGTATCGGTCAAGGGAGGCGACAATCTTGGCCATCGCCGGGTTGGGGTCGGTGTCGGCAGGGATCTGGGTGTTGAGGGCTAACTTGAGCTCGTTGATTGCGGTACTGATACCGCGCGCTTGCGCGCTGCCGGCGAGCTTGTCGAGGATCACACGCGCCTCGTCCAAGCCCTTAACAATCTCGCGTTGATCGTGGCTGAGCGCCTCGAGAATTTTGCCGACCGCCATGTCGTTGTGCGTCTCCCATTGGTTGACCTCCTTGAAGTCCGAGGTGAGCGTCTTCATCTCCGCGCGGGTGTTACGCAGAGCCCATCCGGCCCCTGAGGCCCGGATATGGTTCTCCATACGGGTACGCCAGGAAAGGAGATCGGTACCGTTGTAGATACCGCAGATCTGAGCAGACGTGGAGAGGGTGAGGTTGCCAGAAGTAGACATGTTGATGAATCTGGGGTAAAGATAACGTCAGCGTGGGTACACTAGACGGATTACATCGTGCCCAGGCGAGTCCGCGGTAGACTAGCGGTCTAGACCTCCAGAGCCGTTCGAGACCCGAACCGGTTAAGGTGCATGGGTTCTCACGGATGTGGGAAGAGCCCTTCACACATGACAGGAGGGTGTCCCCTTGATTCCTGCCGCCCTGGTGTTTACCAGTGGGCGAAGGGGGAAACCACTTCGGATGAACCATCGTGGAATTGCTCCCCCTCATGGCATACTAAGCTGCCTTGAGGTACTAGGATCCGCCGCGCCCCGCGGGGCTCATAACCTGACAAAGGACGAACACGAGTATAGCTGGGAAGTCTATAAAAGCGCAGACTCACCGGGCAGTTATGTTGAAGGTTGAGTTAGTAGCGTGTTAGGCTGGTAGCTGACGATGGTAGTCGTTCGAGGTAGAGAGAAGACTTAGATGATATTCATGGTAGCGACTGTATATATATGACAGGAGCGTGTGAAGTCACTACCGTATTCGTAACTACTATGCAGTCCAAGTCCCACGGTAATGCGGGACGGCTACGTAAGCAATGAACGTGGCCCTATGCGATGAACGCGGAGCCACACGAATGCGTAAGCGCTAAAAGTACCAATGGGATACCTAGCGCCAGAATAGACGTATGAAGGCGGTATTTACTTGTAGACCTCGTAGAGGAATATCGCCGTACAAGA
>NW_006913068.1:405812-549080 GCF_000271625.1 Coniophora puteana RWD-64-598 SS2 | reverse complement strand
CTCCCCCTCATGGCATACTAAGCTGCCTTGAGGTACTAGGATCCGCCGCGCCCCGCGGGGCTCATAACCTGACAAAGGACGAACACGAGTATAGCTGGGAAGTCTATAAAAGCGCAGACTCACCGGGCAGTTATGTTGAAGGTTGAGTTAGTAGCGTGTTAGGCTGGTAGCTGACGATGGTAGTCGTTCGAGGTAGAGAGAAGACTTAGATGATATTCATGGTAGCGACTGTATATATATGACAGGAGCGTGTGAAGTCACTACCGTATTCGTAACTACTATGCAGTCCAAGTCCCACGGTAATGCGGGACGGCTACGTAAGCAATGAACGTGGCCCTATGCGATGAACGCGGAGCCACACGAATGCGTAAGCGCTAAAAGTACCAATGGGATACCTAGCGCCAGAATAGACGTATGAAGGCGGTATTTACTTGTAGACCTCGTAGAGGAATATCGCCGTACAAGAGGCTTCTGGGTGAACCAATAAAGCCGTAAAGGGTCGAATACTAGACGTAAATCTGACACTGGTTACACTTTTGCCAGCGAGAAGAGGGCGAACCAAGGAACGCCAATACGCACCTGCCATGTTCTCCCAAGCGTCCTCTGGTCTGCCTGATTTCGGTGCGCCGAGTCGATCCAGCTCGCGGGAAACCGCGTCGGAGCGGGCATGGGCAGCCTGCATCTCTCGTCTTGATTCCCATAGCTCACGAGTGAGCTTCTGTACTCTCGCTCGGGTTTGAGGATCCACTCGCGCGTGCGGGTCAGAGTACACCGGTTTCTCCGGAAGACCTGGAATCTTCTGAGAGTTAGTCTGTCTATCCAAGTGACGTGGCGGCGCATTGTTGAAGTCATCAACTAGAGTGCTAGTGGTGTCAGACCGGGAATCTTCTCGGACAGGATCCCCAGTAAGATGCGATGGAGAAACGATCTTGAACTGTGTGCCATGCTCGGATGACGACTCAATTTCCACTTGAGCCCCAACTGGCCTGCTCAACCACGCAATAAGCTTGAACTCTAAACAGACAATAGGAAAACAGTGTCCGCCTACACTTTGCGCATGCTGATGTGATGGCTGAGAAAACGACCAGCCATCGTCAGTTTGTCTGTTGTTCATAGCCGAGGGTGTGTATGTTGGCGCGTACATGTTAAGTTCCCTCCTTAAGTCCATATCAGCTGCAGTCTTGTCCCATTGAACAATAAGACCATTCTATGTCAACCGAAGCCATGTTAGCTTTGTTTAGTAAATATCGACCATGAAACCATCTTCCGTGTGGTAGTCGGCCAATAATGAAAGGTGATGGCTCATTAGAGCTGCTGGACTCACCGGCGCCATCGTTGCCTTTTCCCATACCAACCAAACTCCGCCACATACGTATTTGATGGCCTCCTTCCTCGGATTGGGACACCGCAAGGCTTTTAGGTCTGCGCTCACCAATCCACGGAGACGTGAAGACGGAAGTACATCCAGAGTTTTCGACCTCTCCTCCGTGTACTTGAGGAAGACGTGAAAGTCAAATGATGGATGCGAGTTCTTGGGCAGATCATTCGCGCGTGAGCTGCTCGAGTAACAAGGATAACGTTCGGGTTCAATCTTTCCAGCGACAAGCAAAGGGAGCTTTGTTCGTGCCATGGTGGTAGTGGAGTAGAGACTCGTGGCGTCGACACAGTTAAACGTAAGAACAAATATCACGTGGACGTTCGATGCGCGGATCAACACACATGGTGGAGATTCAACCGTAGGACCATGGTAGGATGCTATCACTCTGCGAAATCTAAGGCTACATAATATGATAGAATATATAAAAGTAGGTAAGTATAGTGGATGAGGCCCATGTTAAGTTCTTGCCGTACATTAAGCGAAACCTGTGTCAGTAGTATCTTAGGGCGTTAACTCTCAACGTTGTTGAGGAAGGTATCAGCTTCTCTTAGCGCAGAGATCTCCTTAAAAGCCTCGAGCAATGCTGGGACGATGAAAGGTGCCTGGCGTTCAGCGGAGACTTCTGCGAGCGCTTGTTCTGCACGGATACGCCGACGCCGCTCGACGCGTAATGCTTCCGACGTGTCAGACGCGTCGCATTCTTTAGAGCTTCCGTTAGCAAAACAGGCCAGTCTATGGCGAAAGCGCTTACCGCATGCTCTTTGTCGTTCACCGACTGGAAAAGTCGACTTTCGCGCCCCAAGGCGCTCCAATTGACGAGCAAGCCGGCGAGAGCGGACCTGGGCCATCTGAACCTCCTCTTGGGCCTCTTGAAACTGGCGAACGAGTTGGTCGATGGTCTCTTTGGCTTCCTTTGTTGATTCATCGGTAGGCGGAACGAACATTGAAAGGGTATCACCAGAATCTAGGAGAGTATCACAGCTAGACGCGCAAGGGTCCCCAGCCGGTCTAGGATATGGGAAAGTTTCAAAACCTATCTCAGGGTTATGCCTCAACGGCTCGTTTCCGAATTCACAGAGAATTTGAGGATACCGCGACGATGAGGGGGATGTCTGGGTACCCGCGTGACACATGGATGGCGTAATGAGCATCTCTGATACTTCGCCTGGCTCGATAGAGGGCGATTTGTAGCGGGGGAAGGATGTAGAAGGGTTGGCAACTTGAGCGTGAACTGCGACGCGGGAGGCGCTGGCGGGCTGTTGTCCGACAAACGCTTGTCCCGATTGAATCCGGATGGAAGTAGCGCCGAGGAGCTCTGGAGGTGACTGAACTTCGGGAGAAGACGCGCGGGGAGAGTTAGGGATGTCCAGCGGAGGCACATAGTCGGGCGATTGGTCGTCGGGTACCCACCATGGTCTCGAGGGGGCGGGAGATAGGAGCAGTGACAACGGAGACTCGAGCCGGGGTTGTTCAGACTGGGGGTCCAGAGGTTGAAGTTCAGGCGAGTCGTTTAATATTGAATGAACGTCGAAGGGTTTTCCAGCGTCACTGCAATCATGTCATTTCAGGATCAGTAGAATTGAAATACGGGCGAGACGTACACTTGTGTAACAACTATAGTAAGTCTTATTTGTCTCGTCAGAATCCGACCCCTTGAGCGAGACTCTAAGAGGGCACCTACATATCTACACTGTCTCGTTTCTTGCTCTTGCTGACGGTCAACATCGCAGCGCTTTGGTACGATTGACGTAGTTTATGTAGCCCATTCTATAGACGACGTCCAGGTCAGTCAGCCAAGTAGCAGAACATACTAAGGGGGTGAAACTTACCTTGCATGCACTGTCCAGCCAAAATAAATAGAGAAGATCTCCCAGAACACGCCTGATGTTCTGTGTCTTGGGAAATGAGAGGCCCAAGACGTTTAGGTCCTTTCTTGCTTGGTCGACTACTTGTTCCTGCTGGGGAAGTGCCCTGAACCTAGCTGCCTTTTCAGGTTTGTACTCGATGATTACATGTAAATCGAAATGCTTTGGTCCTTCAGCGCTGACAGAGTCCACAGCCGAACGCCAGACATCGATGCTCTGTCGTGGCAAGGCGGGTCGGGGGCTCGAGTATCGTTTTCGTGGCATAGTCTGATGGGGGCGGGAGGAGTCAATTGAACAGAAGCAGATAAATGCACATGAAGAGTTGAAGAAGCCTCCCTGGCTCTACACGTCTACAGCATAGATCCTTGAAGAAACTGGGCTGGGTCGGATTTGGAGGGTGTCGTGCCTCTCAAGACGCGTTCGGCGGAGTTCCGGCGGCAAATGTCACAAAAGTCCCAAAGAAGGTGCGTTTCTCAGCACGTGGTCTGATGCGACGCGTGAAAAGCTCAAGCCAAGAGAAAAAGAAAGTGCCACTGAAAGCAACTATGACTTGGAACGCGTTTTCTTTCTCCTTATTCTCACATCACATACAAAGTACTGTACTTGGGCTCGTTGGCTATTTAGGCACGCAGAAGCTGAGACTGGTCACGAGCAAGTCACGAGTCTAGGGCCAATGTAGGATGCTATTAGTCTGCGAAATTTAAGGTTACAAAATATGGTAGTATCTGTATAAGTAGGTAATTAGGCTGGATAATGCCCACGTCGAACTCTAGTTGTGCATGAACCAAAACGTAGTATGTTGGTAGTATCTTAGGGTATTAACTCTCAACGTCGAGGAAGGTATCGCCGATGCTTAGCGCTGTGATCACCTTAAAGGCCTCGAACAATGCTGGGACGATAAAAGGCGTCTGTGATTCAGCGGAAACCTCTGCAAGTGCTTGTTCTGCACGGATGCGTCGGCGCCGCTCGACACGTAATGCTTCCGATGCGTCAGACGCTTCACATTCTGTAGAGCATTGGTCAGTTAGACAGAATACAGTCCCTAGTAAATACGCTTACCACACATTCTTCGCCGCTCATCGACTGCGAAAGTCAATTTACGCGCCCCAAGGCGTTCCAACTCACGAGCCAGCGAGCGAGTGCGGGCTTGGGCCGTCTGAACCTCGTCTTGGGCATCCTGGAGCTCACGGGCGAGTCGTTCAACGGTCTCTCGAGTTTCATTCACCAAGCCGTCGGTGGGCGGAACGAACGTTGAGAGGGCGTCATCTGAGTCCAGGAGGGTATCAGAGCTAGACGAGCAATGATCCTCAACCCGTCTGGGAGATGATGAAGACGCAGAGCTTATCCCTGGCTCACCACTTAGCTGTCTGCTTCCGGCATCGCAAAGAAAGTGAGAAGAGGACAAAGGCAAGGGTGAAATCTGGGCGCACATATGGCACAAAAGCGGATTGGGCTCCTCTGGCACCTCACCTGGCTCGATGGTGGGTGACCTACAGTGAAGAGAGAACTTGGTACCGGCGATAGATGCGGAGAGGCCTGAGGGTGCTTCGAATTGGGGAGAAGATGCACGCGGAGAGCTGGGGATATCTAATGGGGGTGCATGGCTGGGCGGTTGGGCGTCAGATATCCACCACGGTTTTGAAGGGAGTGAAGAAAGAGGTGCTCGCAATGGAGGCGAGGGCAGGAGGTCCATAGATGAGGGGTCCACGGACTGGGGTTCAGGCATGCCGTTAAGTACTGACTGAACGTCGAAGGGTTCTCCAGCGTTACTACCATTATGTTGTTTCAGTATCAGCAACATTGTAATGCAATCTAGACGTACACCGACGTGGCGACTATGGCCAGTCTTTGATTATCTCGTGAGCATTCGTCTCCATGAGAAAGCGTTCAAGTAAGGCACATACACGTCCGCCTTGGCTCGTTTTTTACTTCCTTGATCACTCAACTGCGAAGCCTCTTGGAACGATTGAAGTACCGGATGTAGCCTATCAATGACGCCCTGTAGAGGTCGCACGCGTAATTTAGCCATACAGCAGAAAACACGCATTGCAACTGACTTCACCTTGCAAGCACTATCAGGCCAGAAACCATAGAGAAAGTCGCCTGCAACACGCTTGATGTTCTGTGTCTTGGGGGGAGGGAGGCCCATGAGGTCTAGGTCCTTTCTTGCTTGGCTAGCTATTTGTTCGTGTTGGGTAAGTGACCTAAATATGAGTGCTTTGTTGGGTGTGTATTTGATGATGACATGCACATCGATAGGTTTCAGTCCTTCACCGCCGACGGTGTCCAACATCGGCTGTCGCTTTCGCCGCGGCATGGCGTGATGGGTCCAGTCTCGAATTCTTCTAGACAAACGCACACGGGGATTAAAAGGGTTGTTCCCAGAAGCTTGCCAAAGCCTATGCGTCTACAGGATGGATCCTTAAGGTGGAGTTGGTTCGAGTTTGGAGGGTGTCGCGCTGTGTCGCGCGTCTCAAGCTCAAGCTCAAGGCGCGCCCCGCGGAGTTCTGGCGGCAAATTTTGTTCACAAAAGTCCCCAAAAAGGAGAGTTTCCCAGCACGTGTTCTGACGCGACGCGCGGAAAGCTCAAGCCACCTCATTGAAAGTGCCACTAGGAAAGCAACTATGACTCTGAACGCGTTTCTTTTTTCTTATTCTCACATCATATATACAAGGTATGTCCATTCACGCACATAGCATAATATGCCAAACATTCACATGAGTATGAGATATGGCACATCTACCAGCCTCGATATACCAACTGGCGATGTTCCTCCTGTAACTGAGCAAATGAGTGTAACGAAGGATACTGGCCTATATCTGTGCGATATAAAGTAATCAGTAAGCGTCGTTTTTCTCCACACTCATAGGTTTATATGAACTTACCTTTATCTTTTCTTGCCAGAATGTGAGCAGTGATGCGGTTCATCTCGTCTCCCAAGAGATCCCTCCTAGAGACGAGCTGCTGGACTTCTTTGTTTTCATTGGCATCATTAGGATATATGCCTAGAACTTCGTCGTATCCCATAAAGTTCAGCGCGTCCGTGAGGTCTTTAAGCTGGTCGATGATCTCTCCGGCGCGCTGGTCAAGTCGTGCAAGGACGTCGTGGTTTACTTGCGCATTGTACTCCGCAAAGGTTTGCTCCAGATGAGAATCGTGGGCGAGATTCTTTTGGTCCAGTGACGAAGGATTGTCTTCCACCTTGCAAGTGCTCTCGAGCTTGAGTAATGACGCCTTCTCTTCTTCCTTGTCGCCGTCTTCGAGCTCTAGTATCGAAAGCTTCTCTTCTAGCTTGTAGTTGACCTTGTCAAAGAAGTAATAATTACGAGACATGATCGGATTGTGAGGAGGAAGAAAGGAAAAACTGATTGGGAAATAGACAAGAGCAGCACGACGTCGCGTACACCTGCATTTATGGCTCGGAGAAGGACCAAGCGTCGCACGTGTATTGTTCCAAGCGTCCAGGGTCAAAGCACAGCAGGCGACAAAATGCTGCAGAAGTGGAGCATTTCAATGCGGCGACAGTTGAAAAGCGAGTCCAAGCATCCACGCTAATTATTTCCATGTTGTCACGTTAAACAAAGCGTCCGTAGATGGTGCGTCCAAATTAGCTGACTATCGGTATGCCGATGGCAGGCCAAAGCCACCATTGTTCAAATGATGCCCGCCAGCAACGTTAACACGGCCTAACAGTATTAATCAGGAACCATAGCAAAATTGGCCCTGGTTTATTTCCACGGACTTTGCTGGATAATCCAAGAGAGAATTAATGACAAACAGGTGTGGTCAAATATAACAAATTGTAAACAATTGCAGAGAATATGGGTCCAACCCAATTTTAGCTCCGAGGAAGTCCAACTTGTAGCCGTATCTACGTGGCCTCGTCTTCTTCACCATGCAATTTTAGCCACGATGGACTAAACACGTATATGAGTCAAGAGTTCTTGAATGTTGTCATAATCGGCGTTTACTTACATTTGGCCAGCTCCTGACGATCAGCTTCCTCGTCTCGTCCATGATTAGTATACCAAGCGCGAACGCGAATGGAATCCCCCAGAACATGCCAGGAATAGGGGTGGTGCCGAAGACCTTCTGCAAGCCAGTTCCGTACAGGTTGACGACCGCGATGAGCGCGGTCGCTAGCATACCGCACGGGATCGCCCAGTTGCGACGCGGGCCCCAGAGCGGGTTCGAGACGAGGGTCGAGACGCGGCGGTTTCGGACCGCGAGGAGGCCGCCGTACTGCATGAAGACCATGGTCACGTAGCTGCAGATCATGTCAATACCGGGGAAATAAAACCGACGAGAAAAGGTAACGTACTAGATGCATTGACCGACGCTCACGAACTCGGCAAGCTGCTCCTGGCTGTATCCCTGCCAGCCGTCGGTGTTTGTCCACTTGTTGTACACAAGGATGACGTCGTAAAAGCTGAGATTCTGGCGGTGCATCCAGTAGAACCACATGCTCATTGCGCAAGGCCACATCATGAGCCCGATGAACTATGAGATAGCTCTGATCAACGCGAGGTCAAAGGGTCGATAGACGGCTCTTACCAGGTAGATTTGGACGAAGAACCGCCAGTCTGCTAGCCTGTCCTTACGGGCATTACGAGGCTTGCGTAGCATCAGATCTGACGAATCAAAAGGGATTAGAGAATCTCATCGCAGCGTACGTCGCAATACCGACGTACCAGCCTCGGCCTTTTCGTACATTAACGAGATAGACATGACGACGTCATTGGTGATAGAGAAGCACACTTGAAGGTAGGAGCTGAGCGCCAGTTGCATGCCTAGGAAAACGTTGGCAAAAACAGTCATGAACTCGGTGTATGTCCCGGCCTATCGTCATCAGCTAAGAAAAACGAACAGAATAAATGTAGGAACTTACGGGCATGAGATACAATATGACTTTCTTGAGGTTGTCGAACACCAGCCGGCCCATCTCAATTGCGACAGGAATAGATGCGAAGTCGTTATTCAAGAGGATCAATGCCGCTTAGGTACTCCGACTTTAAACACATAGGGATACGATCGATGCGAAGACACACACCTGCTTCCTTGGCGACATCGCTGCCGCTACCCATAGCGACACCAATATCCGCAGCCTTGAGCGCAGGGGCATCATTGACACCGTCACCAGTGACGGCCACGGTGTTATCGCCGCGGGCCTTGATCTCCTCAACAATGCGCATCTTCTGATCCGGAGTCGTTCTCGCGAACGCGATTTCAACGTATGTACCGACCACAACGTCCCAATCCGCAGGACCGAGAGAGGCGACGTCCTCTCCGGTAAGAAGCAGAGCACGAATGCCATCCTCGTCTCGGGGAGTGAGTTCGGATGGGTCGACAGCGCCAATCGTCTTGGAAGCAGACATGGCGCGGACGTCATCGATGGTGTCGACTTGTTCTTGAGTAATAATTCCAACCTGAGGAGACCGCGTTAGCAAAGAGCCAAGCTCACAGAAACCAAGAAAAATCATCCGGACCTGCCGAGCGATGGCCGCCGCCGTCAGCTTGAAGTCGCCCGTGACCATGAACACGCGCACACCGGCGCGCCTGATGACCCGAATAGCGTCAGGAACGTCCGCGCGGGAAGGGTCGCGAATGCCGACGAGTCCGACGAGGGTGAGGTCCTGCAGCTCCGAGTAAAGCTGGGTCTCCATGTCGTTTGGTGATACGTCCGTCTTCAAGCCCGAGAGCGTCCGTCGGCATCTGGCGAGTGAGAGCATGAGCAGGGCGCTGATGAATGGGTATGCGGAGTACTAACACGGCAAGGACGCGCTGACCCGAGCTCGACCACTCGCTCTGGAGCTCGGATAGCTGCTTCCTCGAGATAATATCAAGTGGCACAACGCTCCCGTCAGCCCTCATGACCGATGAGCACGCAGGGAAGAGAATATCTGGCGCGCCCTTTACGAGCATCAGCGGCTCTTCGCGCTGTACCAGATCCTTCTCATCGTTTCCAGCACGCTCGACGACGCTCATCATCCACTTGTTCTTCGAGTTGAACGGGATCTCAAAGATCGTATGCCACGCCCTGCGGACATCGGTACCATCGATGCCCTGGATGCTCTCTGAGAAGCGTAGGAGAGCGGTATCCGTGGGGTCGCCCTTGACGTTGCGCTCTGCCACAGACAGATGGACGGTGGCACTGTCGAATTTGGCGGCGTTGCAGATGCGGGCGGCGAGCTGGAGGTCTGTGAGCGCTTTCCGCACGGAGGGATCCATCAGCGAGGAGCCTTCCTCCAGGCCTGCGGCGACGTTATGGGACTCGCCCAGGAAGGCAATGTTCTCTACGGACTTTCACCGATGTCAGCTATGCTTTTTCACAAAGAATAGCGGGAGACGTACCATACGCCCAGCGGTGAGCGTCCCGGTCTTGTCGGAGCAGAGAACGGACATGCAGCCCAGGGTCTCGATGGTAGCGAGGTTCTTGACCAAGACCTGCCTCTTCGCCATGCGACGAGCGATCACCGTCAGCGAGAGCGCAACACAAACAGGCAGACCCTTGATGAACGCCATCAGCCAGCAAGAACACACAACCGCACCAAAGCTACTGACCTGCGGCACGAACGCCGTCAAGCACCCAATCGAGTTGATAATCGCCTCGCTGCCCGTCTCGTACCCGGGGTAGTGCGTGCGCAGCCACACGCCCCACGCGAGCAGCGCGACGCCGAACAGCGAGAGCGCCAGGCCGGAGACGATCTTGGTGAAGAACCAGACCTCCTTCTGGATCGTCGTCAGCTTGAACTTGCCCTCGCCGGACATGAGCACGAGGCGGCCCATGATGGTGCGGTCGCCCGTTGCGAAGACGACGCCGGTGCAGGTGCCTTGCACGACGAACGTCGATGTGAGCGCGAGGTTGCGCGTTTCCAGTGCGTTGTCGGATGTAGCGTCGAGCGATCCGGCGACCATGTCGCTAGAACGTTCGTCAAAGTGAGAAAAAAACCGGAAGAGAATGACATAGACAAAGGCGTACCTTTCTCCGGTGAGGAGGGATCGATCAAACCGAAGGTCTGATGACGCCTGCACGATCCTCAAGTCGGCAGGAACACGGTCTCCGGTGGAAAGGACCACGATGTCGCCGACGAGGATGTCGGTAGCCGGGATGATCTGTTGGTTTCCGTCACGGATGACTGCAGCCTCTTCGGCGATGAGGGACTTGATCGACTTCATGATCCTCGACGCGTTCCAGTCGACGAAGGCGTAGAACGTCGCGGAAACGAGAATGACGAGCATCTATAAATCGAACGCCAGAGATTAGTGAAGACAGTTCAGAAAGAAAATCAGGGCTACTAACCAGCAATACTGCGACTCCATCAGGAAAAACCTCGGTGGGAAATTGGATACAACTTGTGTAAAGTTCCCAAGGCTTGTCAAGTACCGAAAAAGTGGAGACCATTTCTGTCAAGTCAATGAAAATATGTGCAAGTCTAACAAACTTGACAAAATTTGTCCCAACTTCTCTAACTTCGAGTGAAAGTCACATTGCATCACTTATCGTGATTTCAATATGACATAAATGCGTATGGAACCTTAGTACAGCATATGATGCTCCTGGTGTGCGATGCCCAGGACCCCTGATCACTTGGTGGTAGCATAGTACTTAGGCACAGCACTAAGAAACGCACACACAAGGTTGGATATATAGGCTAGGTAAAGATACAGGTAACTATAACACACACTGGCCATGGCACCTAGCTAGATATGTATACTATTAAAACAGTTGGTACATGTTACATCGAACCAAAGGAAACGGTTGCTTGGCAAATGATTATGTCCAAAGTGCTGGCTCCTTGATACTAGCCCGAGTGGATTACAATCACTGGCAACTCAAGATATCGCTGAGACACGAGGTGCATGGTCTTGCACATTATTTCAGCGCTCAGCGGCACTCCGGTTAGATTTTCCGGGTTGATGACGATGAGTGGGCGTGAATTAACGCGGCTGAGGGCCTTGCGCGCGCAGCCTGAGGTTGGCTGCCAACATGTCTTGGCATATACAACATAAGCGAAGCGAACAATGGAAGGGAGCGAAATTGAACCAAGCAAACATGGCACAACAACGGACTTACGATGCTCCTGCGCCACGTCTCCTCTCATCTTCACCTTCATGGTTGCCGTCTCTTCCTTCCCACCCAGCCACTCTCTCGTTGCTTCCCATCCCATACCCAGTGGTTTTACCTTCACATAACATCTATGATTCACTTTGCGTGCTGGAATGGGGCCATAGGTGCGTGTAACTCATAACCTATTTACGTAGCTCTGGAACTTACTGTCTCCAATTTGTGGTTGGTCTAACCGGCATAGACCACTGCAATTATCTGCTAGACAAATGGTATTGATGCCCAACGACACTAGTTTCCACCCCACCTCGTTCCCAGACGGTCCAAAGTAAGCGAGCGTCCCGACTCTGGCCAATCCTTGGCCGGACTACGCCCTGGCCACGTGCCTATCGACGCTGTTACCCGGACATTGGGGATCCAACAGCATGCAGCTGCCGTCCCACCATCCGCACGAGCACCCGCATTCCCTCAGGTCTCCGAGCGCAGGACTACGTGCGGCTCGCGCCTCGCCGCGCTTGATGGAGGCGTGGTGCCTACCAAGGTGTACCACTCGTCCAATACGAGCACTACAAGAAACACAGTATTCGCCTTGAGTGGACGTTCGAGCACCGTGGACAAGTGTGCTTGGTCTTCGAGTCTATGAGGTACGCATACACCCATCGCGCGAGAAACATTCTGTTAACATACTCATGAAGCATGAATCTACGAGACATCGTCAAGTGATTTGGCAAGGACGTTGGTCTGGGTATCAAGTCAGTGCGGACGTACACTCACCAGCTATTCCTCTCGAGTTTACTCAAGAAGCTGAATATTACGCACACCGATATCAAGCCTCCTCGTACGTTTTTCTATCCATCCCCATGCATGCCATGGCTTACGGAATGGTTACGTAGGTCAACGAGCAGAGGACGGTGCTCAAGCTGTCCAGCTTGGGCATCGCATCTGATGCGGCGGAGAATGATATCACGCCTTACCTCGTCTCGTGATTCTACTGTGCTCCCGAAACCAGTGAGTCTTGGCCTTCTCGTGTCCTCGTTTCTGCGTTTTGACTTGGACGTCTTACTTTAAGCCCTCGGAGTACCCTACAATGCCGTGCTCGAGGTCTAGTCGATCGCGTGCTCCCTGTACGAGTTCGATCGCGTGCACGCTGTACGAGTTTTGGCATTGGAGGGCATCAGGTAACCTATTGGTTCAACAGGGTTCTATCGCTCCATAGCTGTAGTGTAGCTAGAACTCTGCTTTGTATGAGTACCCAGTGAATGCCATTTGTACTTTTACTACACTACAAACTAAGTGTGAAGCCTGAATAATGGAAAGGTCAATCAAAACCCCCAACTAACCTGGCGTAAAATGCGAAAAATGTGCTCGAACTTGATGAAAGTTACAGGAATTTGCCGCAACTTGTTTTGGGGGGCTGCGATTTTTTATCAACTTGATTGCCCCTGAAACTTCCGTCAAGTTGCGAAAAGGTGTCACAAATTTCCACAATTTCTTGAAACTTAACACCAGTTTCACGCTCAGGTTTTTCCTGATGTCCGAGGTTGAAGACAGCTGGGTCCGGCTCTCCCAAGGGCTTGTATGCCAGCTGCAGAACAGACGAAGAATGCAGCACACGCTAACATTGAGAGACGAAAAACCATACTATTGTGACGATGAAAGCAATCCACATCAGGAAATTGAACCCTCCGAAGACATAGTTGAGGGCCTTCTTCCAGTACTGCGTTGGCGGAGGGCTGATAACGTTCTTCCCGTCCTTCTCGCGCCGCTTGATGACAGAGAGCTCCAGGCCTACCGTGGGGTGAGTCGAGTACCGGATGAAGACTTCCTCAGGCGGGATGAGGTGGGCATCGATAGAGGCGATGGCATCCGCAGGGTCCTGAGCGGTGCGCTGCCTGATGGCGGCCTTGCCCTCCTGCGTTTCCTCGACGCGGACGGATAGCGTACGGAAACTGAAAATATGGTCGTTAAAACGGGTTAAAGTCTGGGACATCCGACGACGATAGACTCACCCTATCTGGATCCCATGCTCGCCTTCAGCCTGCCCTTTAGACGAGGACTTGGAAGTGAGAGGCAGCGATTTCTCGAGCAACTCGGGCATAACTGGAGAGGGAAGGGAGAAGTTTTTAGACCCTCAACGCAGACTATGCCTTTTATCCTGTCCGCGTCCTTCGCCGTAGGTTTATAAAAATCCTTATCTTCAGCCACAGCCGTAACGTTTGTCCAAGTGGCTTGTGTCCGCCAGAAGATTGATGGGGCCGCCTGCGTGAATTTTGCCATTCAGGTAGAGTAGGGCGGGCAGAACAAATGCGCTGTTTTCGCCATTCCCTCTCATATTGGCGTCTAGTGTGTAATGATCCGGAATAGGTAAGCAACAGTCGGGCTTATGAGTGCCATGTTGAGAGTACGCGAACCAGGGATATGTAACCTGGAGTCGAGGATGTCGAAGAGGCGCATCGGAAGGGCAGTATACGTCTTGACAAAGTCGAGTACTGTCAGCAAGCGATCAAAGACGTTGACAGAGAACAGAAGCGAGATGCCGTTCGGAAACCAGTCCAGGGGGTGGGTGGATCCACATATGGGCGTACGCCTTATCTATTAGTCGGTGAACAGTCCAAGGAATGCAAAGATTTCATCCACCGAGCCGTCAATTGGCTAGTGTATGCCAGTGTATCCGAATATGCAGGTGATCAAGGCACGAAAAGTGTGTCAAGTTTTGCTGTGATGCTCACTTGCTCAAGATGGATACTTCGTGTAGCCCGCCCGCATTGCTATCACGTATTTAATTGATGTATTAGCGCGACGCTGATGAAAGACCTCTCACCAGAGCCCAAGGTCGCGTCCCTTTGATAGAAGATAGTAGAAGGAGTCGCTCCTTGTGACCTGAGCAGCCGTTCACTCGAGAACGTGAGATCCGTGCAGAGTAGAAACGACGCTGAGATCAGTTTTCGTAGCTTGATCTACATACTTCAGTGTTCCAGGCGACTCCCCCAGCCAGAGGGATGGACTTTGACTATGATGATGAAGGCATCGTGAAGGCATTGAAGAGCCCTAACCTCATGTTAGGGTTTGTTTGGTGACTCCTTCTCCGCGCCTCGAGGCACCGCCCAAGTGACGCGACAACCAGCTTGTTACCTCCCAGTTTCAGCTGTGTCTGGTTCATCCTTAACCTCTCCCACTCCTAGTGACGAGGAGAAATGCGCTTTGGTCTCACTCGATCGCCTTCGCCTTCGCCTGTGCGCCAGTCTAAGTATGCTCCTTCGTTCGACAATGTCCACCTCGCGCGTCTAACCACCTACTCGTTGCAGACCAAAGAAGACCACGAATCCCAAAGCTAGGAGAAGCTCGACATTCGGTCTTCAGTCCGACTCCGAGAGCTCTTCTGAAGAGAACCACGATGCTACCGAGTCTGACACCGAGTCCTCCTTGAGCTCGTCCTCGTCGGATTCGTTCTGTTACCGAGACGAGTCGGAGATACCTCTTCCACCCCCGTACGTACCATTGTCATGTTATGGTCTCCCTCTGTGTCTTCTTCCCTTCCTGCACATCTGGTTTACTCGACTTGTTTCTAACGTTCACAATAGGAGACCACGGCGCGAATTCTCGTCCCCTGCAGAGCAACGCTACGTTGAAGAAACGCTTGCCTCTATACGACTGTCCATACGCCATCATGACCCGTACGAGGAGTGGGAGAAGCAGACGCGCAAGGATGCATTCGTACGTACACCCGCCTGATTCCCAACGTGACCATTTTGTCTTACCCCACACTCCGCACATCCAGCGCACAGCTCGCAGGGAGCAACGCGACGCCCAGTCCGAGCACCGCGCGCGACATTCTCAGCGTCATGCGCAGGAAATTGCCCGGCTCAACCGAGTTCACGAAGCCCAGCTTGCCGACGTGCAGCGCCAGCTCGCTACGCTGCAGATGAAGCAGCAGTCGGACATCGACAAATACGTGCAACAATGGAAGGAGCGCGACCGGAAGCAACGCGACCGCATTGAGAGCACTATCAAGAAAGAGGAGGACAGCCTGCGCGCGCGACTGGAAGCTGAGCATCGTGCCCGCGAGGAAGAAGAGCGCAAACAGAAGGAGGCCGAAGAGAAGCAGAGGGCGGAGGAGGAAAAGAAGCGCCAGGAAGATGAAGCGAAGAGGAAGAAGCAACAGGAGGACGACGCTGAAGCGAAGCGCTTGGACGAGATTGAGCAGAAGAGGAAGGAGCAGCTTCAGGCTGAGGAAGCAGGCCGAAGGCAGATGGGTGTGACGACTGCTGAGGACGACTGGTCTGAGGCCCGCAAGGTTCTCAAGGTGCGTCATCATCTCCGTATTCGTGAATATTCATTGACGATACGTAACCCTCAGAACCTCAAAGCTGGTCCTATGAAGACCGTGAAGGGTACCAAAGAACTCAAGTCACAATGGAGCGCTATCAGACGTCAGATTACACCAAAGATTGGCCAGCTCACCCAGGACTCCGAGTCTGTTAACCGCATCGTAAGCTCTCCAGCAGCACCCCGCATCTACCATCCTATTAACCCCTCGCTGTACAGACGACCCAAATCACCGCGCTCATTCAGCCCATGAGCCCCCTCCCGGAGCCAATCTACCTCGCTTCTCTCTCGTCGCTCTCCAAAGCCATCCTGCTGCAAGCCGAAACAGAAGTAACAGCTGAAAAACGGTCCGCCATCCCCCTCGCGCTCGTCACCTCACACTTCCTCGCCACCCTCCCGCATTTCCCCGACGTCTTCTTCGCCAAACTCGTACAGCGCGCCGGCGGGTGGCCCATCCCCTCCGCCGTCCCCTCCAGAGACGCGGACGGCACCCCCTGGGCGGGCGAGGACGCACGCACCAAGGCGATGGGGTACCGCAACAGCGGCGCCAACGGCGAGCGCGAGACGGCGGGCGAGTACGTGACGCGCGTGGCGGGCCTCATGCGTGTGTATTTCCTCGTTATGGTGGCTCCGACGCCGCCCGACCGTGCGCCGCCGCCGCGGATGTATCAGCTTCCGCGGTTCTGGGCGTATTTTGCGCGCATGCTGGGGCAGCCGAGGTTGCTTGAGACGGCTGTGGCTGCGCAGGTTTTACATGGTATGTCTTTGTCCTCGTCGCTGCTCCTCGCACTGCGATGCTGACGAAACTTGCTTCATGGTCTACAGTGGCACTCGACGTCGGTGGCGCGGAGGCGGTCAACGTCTGGGGCGCGCAGTGGGTCAAGCTGCTCGAGCTCCTGTACGAAGGCGCCACGAAGGGCATCGCGGGCGCAGGCGAGCGCCTGATCGGCGGGCAGAGCGCTGAAGGGAAGGCCGCGCGGGTGCGTGTGCAGCTCGACGTTGAGCGCATTATGCAGGCCATCCAGGGATAAGCTGAGCTTGGTGCTGAAGGATGTTCGGGAATGTCGGATATCGATAGAGCATGAGACGTAAGAATGGAGGTTGGTGGAGATGCTAATGTCGTGGTTGTGCATATGTTGCTGTTGCCTGTTTTGCGTGGTTTGGATTGGATACTTGCTTACGTTGTGCGATCCTCATGAATACAGCTTTGCGAATGACATGAATTGATCGTTTTCGTATGACGCCGAGGACTCACTAAAGTTCCACTTTGCGTGAAGCAGGTATTATGAGCGCTTCGTCATTCTGTGCAACCTCAGGCTGGAGAAGCGACGCTTACTCTAATTCGCATCATATCGACTTGCGTTTCTTGAAGTCCGTTACTGTATCCTGTCGCTACCACCATTGATCATGACAGAAACTCACTTCACTCGATCTGATACACGTTTATATACTCATATTAGCTACTAGCTGTGAAGCAAGCGACTTGTACCGTATATGTATTAGTCCAGTGAAAAAGGCAACTTAAATGAACTGTCAAGGCCGTGCGGCATTGCGTACTCGAGATTTCTCTCATATCGGACAGAGATCCTTAATTCATTCCCCAGGCGGAGAAGGGAGCTAGGACACATGACAGTACCTGAATAATCACACCCGTCAATTATGCTCTCAATTACCCCGCACTCACATCCAGAAAGCTGGCTAGTCGTTATCGCACTGACGATTAGTTTAATTCCATTCTAAATTCGCGAGTGTGCAGTGTACTTGTACATATCAAAAACCAACTTGTTTGGAGCTGGAGCTTGCGTTACCCCAGATCTCAGGTTCATTATGACTAAGCCCTAAAGCTTGGTGGATTAACTCGAGAGCGGCGCGCCACCGTGTTCACAAACAGACTAATATTCCACACGTGAACGATCTTGGCCCGCAGTCACTTGTCATACGGGGAAGTACGCGTTTGAGCATGGTACGCTAGGTAAGTTATCAACAAATTAACATGAGACATGACGCTTTGTCACGGTATGCACCGGGGAGGGCACTGCGCACCTGCAGGAGGCCTCGTGGCTGAGAGCCACGAGCCCGTCCTTGGGCAAGTCAGATCTTGCCAAGAGGAAGTCGAGGCCGAAGAGGCTAAACTGGCGTGACGAGACGTGAGAGGACCAGAAAGCCTAAATGACGGCGGGAAGCAGCACCTGGCATAGCCGAGCAGCTATGGCGTCAGGTGGATTCACGTCCGCGAGCAAAATAGGGCGAATCGCTCTGGATTCGTGAGGTACGCGCAGGTGCAGGTGCAGGCTGCGTTGAGTGTCGAATAGGGTAATAGCTGAGCGCTGAGGGCGAGGGATTGGACTCCGGTCGAGAGACGAAGTAGATTTGGAGTGGGTTAATGAAAGGAAGTGCGAAGAAGTTAAGCTCTCGTTTCGAACAAGGTTGAGTTTGCGCGGTATAAAGCCGCAAGTGTAAGTACATAATCGCCGTCAATGTTCTGTCGCCGACGGCATACCGCCCTTGCACCCCCAATGCAACATGCGTTGAATGTGCTCTCCCTGACCTTTTTCTTAGAAAACTGTATCATATATTGACCTGTAGGCTTGTATAGATGTGTTTCACCAGCTCAAAACAAACTGTAGCGTGAACAAAAGAGAAAACACACCCTGTTGCATTGAGGGTGCCGTGTTGCATTGGGGGTGCAAGGGCGGTACACGCTCTGGACGTCTCAGAGAACACTGAGCTAGGCACCCGCGGGAGCACATTATGCCTGAATAGTCATTTGTTCTCTTCCAAGCATGATCGAGGTAGCAATGCATTCTCGCAATTAGAGTTTCCTGCATCGGTGAACCTATCTGATGTATAAGGAAGTACAACCCACTTCACCCGGCGTGCCTGGGATCCCCGGGCGGCTATGAGACCGGTAAGCCACCACAAAATGATCCTGAGAAGCCGAGAGGAGCACGAGTTTAGGCGTGAGTCTGCAAAGCGTTAGGCGACGATGCAGGATGGGCACGAGGACATCGACGCGGGCCGCAAAAGCAACGAGTATGTGTGGGCGCTAAGTACTAGGGGAAGCGTTGCGGTCGACGTGGATGTTAACCAGAGGGGCAAGTACATCATCGAGAATGCAACACCGATGTGTACGTCAGCCGGTGTGAGCATACAGCATTATGATGGTGATCATGATCGGCCAGCTGAAGTCGACGTGGTATTGGTGGGTGAAAGGATGCGGTGAAGGCGAATTTGAGATGATACGTTTGATGAGGTGATGGGATCCGTTATCTTGCGAGAGTCAATTGACAAAAACTGAGCTCGTGACGCTATATGCGTACCACTGCCTGGGAGCACGGCTTCCAAAGAGGTGATCCGCGTGGCAAGGATAGAAGAGCGGCTGGCTACAAATAAACTTCGGGGAGTTGTTTTGGGCGTGTGTGCCTCCGGTCGGACCAGCAAAGGACTTTTGCGGTATGTTTTCTCTCTCGGAACACGGAGAAGGATCTGGGTATACGTTCTCGTGAGTTCTTTTCGGTTAGTCAGACAATTGACCTGTGTGAAACGCAAACCAAGAGCTACGCGTAATCGCCTGAGGTGGGAGCTAACGTGCATAGGATATGTCAGCGCCTCTGGGCGACAATATGTCAGACGAGGCTCGGGGATTAGTGAGCTGGGGCGGCAGCCGTGTAAATACTATCCAATACGAGTGGAAACCATCGCCCGATGTGAGATCCCGAAATGCAGGCGTCAGCATCAACAAACAGTAGCCTGACAGTGAGGAAGCGAGAAAGCTGCCCAGCCCGAGCTGGCCCAAAGCTGAACCCTATGCCGCACCTCTCAGGAATCTTGATATAGCAAGCCACGAGCTGGAGCTTGAAACCTAGGTTTGGACCGTGGGTGGTTCACGAGCAGGTGGTACGCGTAAAGACGCAAACTGCTGCAGGAGAGCGGGTCGCTTGACTGATACGGAAAACAGAGAAGAGAGAAACTGAATGAGATTGTATGGATATGAAACCTCATGGCCTCACGAGAAGAGGGGAGGAGCGGATGAATATGTTTGGCTCCGATGCGGTGCTTTGTTTGGCTGCCCTTGGCCAGAAATTAGGCGGCGTCACTCCGGCCCATTCGTCTCATGCCATTTATCCTCCACCAGGTCCAGTCGCATCCCTTGTCATAACTTGCACACCCGTTCTAGCAAGCAACCCTGGCAAGGGACTCACAGCGCCGACCACTAAAATGTTGCAACTCATTCCTGGCTCGGTTTGCGACGTATGCGCAGAGGAGTATGGCCCGCATCGTCCGCCCCATTCCATTCCGTGCGGTGAGCTCAAAACTTTTCGCCCTGGGAAACCGAAGGAGACTAATCTCGTCATCCTCTGATCGTCGCCTTTCCCGTCGCTCGTCTATCCAGGACATGTGTTCTGCGCGACCTGCTGCTCCAAGATAATAGAGAAAACACTACCAAAACACACACCCGCCTGTCCCTTCTGCAGGGAGCAGTTCACCAGGAATGATATCCGACTCATCAGGTTCGACTACTCGAACACCAGTTGGCCCACACCACAGGGCAAGCCAGCTATCATCGAGGATATGGCAGGCCAGTTCCCCGCCACGCGACAAGAGGCTCGCTTCCCCGTCGTCGAGGACTCGTTTTCCTCGAAGCCCTCTTCCTCAAGGCGTACCAAGACTGTCCTAGAGACCAAGGTTGCCAAGGTCGCTGCCAAAAAGTGCTCCGTAGAGGAGGTGCAAACATTGCTCCAGGAGCTCACTCAGTGGTTGGGTCATGATGGGAAGCCGGACGACCAGGTGCGTGCTTGACTTATCCTCGAAATATCATAGAATTGATTCTTTGTTCCTCACCGTGTACCAGTTTTCGTCCTTGACACTCAGCGCAGCCCTTTTGCGCGCGATCCTTATAAACCACTTTGCCCATGCCGAGGCTACGAAATCTGCAAAGAGCCTCGAAGCCACGCTTAAATCTAAGCTGGACCAAAGCGAGAACACTGTCGTTTCTTTGAAGTCGGAGCTCAGAGAGTAAGCGATAGCCCTTATCATCACCCTCTGACGATATCTGATCTTTTCGTTTAGACAGGTACATCCGTCATCTTCGCGTGTTTGCAACGAGGCAGCTGACTTTTTGTGTCCTGACGTAGCACTCGCTTTATACCCAAAAAGTACAAGAATGCCACGCTCTCCGTGCAGAGCTTAGTCGTCCGAATGGCAAGTCCTCCTCATCTTACTCGCCCTCTGGTTACGCTCCTACGCGTCCCACTTCTACTGCACCTATGGCACGCCCGAGCACGGCGGCCCCGGACCGCCGGACCGGTGCTAAGTCCCCAATGTCTCCTCCGTACAGCCCAGTGTCGCCCCTCTCTCGCTCCATCGCCATGCCTAGCCACGCGCGCAGCTCGTCGTCTTCCCGTCCCGTAACACCCGCCGCGCGTGCATCTACCCCCGGGGCAAGCCTGCGCTCCGAAACCCCCGCAACGCCTCCTCGCCACCGGGCGACGTCGCCCACGAGCCCCCCGCCAATGCCCTCCTTCCAGTCGAAGGCGCGAGCAATGTCCGTCTCCCACAGCCCGGGCTACTCCAGCACGCATTCGTCACCGCAGAAGATCGTGCGCTCGCACTCTGACGAGTCTGACCGCGAGGGCGGCAGCTCCCACCAGCAGCACCGGCACGAGCGCTGGATCCCCTCTATCACCACGTCGCATAGCCCACCGTCCTCGAAGGGCTTCGCGTACGTGTCGTCGGCGTACAACTCGGCCTCGTCTGCTGCTCGCACGGCGCACCGGTCGACGACGGTGTCCACGCATGCGGCTTGATTGCGCCCACAGACTACTGAGAAACCCACAAAAGCTGCTATCCAACACCACGTCGTCTACCGGACACCTTCAGAGATCCTTTGGTACCCCTGCTTCACCTCGTCTCCCTTCGGTAGCAGTCCGTCATGGCTGCTTTCATTGACCTGTTTGTCTGTTTCATCGCGTCCAGTTTCATCACCTGCCCCCCATTCGCCCTGCTGGCTTCGCTTTCGCCTTCGCATAATACTCTACACCTTTTTCTACTGCGATCTCGGGTTGACTCCAGACCGCCTGTTAGCCCCCTTTTTTCATGTGACTTATTACCTTCAACTTTACACTACACCTAATATCGCCAGCCAGGAAAGCATTTTACCCCCTTACCCCCTTGTGTTTCCTGCTTCGTCGTTTCTCGCTATCGCCTTCACCTTTTATCTTGTCGCATTTTGGTCTATCTCATCCTGCGTCTGCTTTCAACGGGAACGCGTGCAGTGTAGTTGCTGCATACGTAGCCTCGTCTTGCTTTCTCTCCGCCTCGCTACATATCTTTATAATCTTCTTCCTTATCTCTTTGTGTAGCATTGTCTTTCCTGTTTACTAATCTCCGTCCGTTCTCGGTTTGCTTGCTCTGCCTCTGCTTTCTCCTTTTGCGCTCCTCGCCCCTTTTTGCTTTCGCGTACCCTTCATGCCACGCTCACGTCTACTTGTCGACGCCTCGCTTTAACACGCCCCACAGTTTCCCCTTTCCCTCACGTCTTCACGTTCTGTTCACGCTTCGTTCACGGCTACCCACGGTTTTTGTATCGATGATTCCATCCCGACTACTACGATTACGACCATGAACATTTACGATTCATTGAATACCCTTCTCCCGTAGTGCTTACTCTACGTCTGCGCGTACGCGGGCTTTTCTTTCCTCTTTTTCTAGCATATACTAGACTGCAGCTTACCCTCATTCCATGGTATACCCATATCCACAGCCACAGCCAGGAACACCGTTTGTTTGGCTTATTTTCCAATCTCCCGGGCTACTTATTCTGCGCGGATCGAGGGTGTTTTATTCGCCGCGCTCGCTAAGTAGGTGGTTTAGCTGGCTGGTTCGGTTGTGAATAGAAGGGCTTGGTGTTCTCATGTCTGCAATTAGCTTCCCGGAAGGTCGGTGGGTCTGTGACACTACGTGGTGGCTGGAACTTTAACGTTTTAACCTTGAGTCTGAGCATATACTGTACAAGCCCCATATCTAAGCTTCAAATTTTGGCTTGAAGGAACTCTACCGATATCGCGTTTCACCACCTGCGAGCACTCGAACTAGTGGCGCCCTGGCTTAACCCACTAAATGCCGGTGCAAGCGGACTTCTTTGTTCTTTGGGATGTGGCTTCTGGCGCTTCGCCTCGTGTTCGTCCTGTTTGATATCGGCGGCTCGGGAGAACGTTCAAGGGGCGACTCGGAGATGCCTCGAGGCTGAAGCGTTTGAGGTCGATCAGGTTTGTGCCTGCTTCAGGAACTTTGATATGGAGATTTAGATTGTCGTGTACAATCGATGATCCGGAACAGATACGGACACTTGGCCGGATGTGTTGGTCGTTGTAGTACGTGTGTGAGCTGTTGCTAGATGTATGTTTAAATCATATGTTACCCTCGCGAGGGCAGAGACAAGACGGATGGATGGAATGTCAGCCTGATCATGATCAGCCTGCGTCGGGTAGCGCATCAGCTTAGTAAACCGTTCGACAGGGTCAAAGAACGCTTCGTACAAAGGCTACGGTGATAATCAAAGACCTGTTTTCGATGTCGTAGGGCCGTACGTGGAAGATCCCTCAGGTTTGGTTATTTGAGATTACACTTTGACTGTCAACAGTGTCAACAGAGCTTAACGCCGTGCGTACCCAAGTACGGTCGGGGCGACCAGCAACGGACGGCCGACCCGGGACGGCAGACATACACGGGGAGATAAGCGTATATGCCTCCGAATTGAATTGGCGTGTCGGTCGTGCAAATAGTTTCAATTCTGAGCCCGAGGTTGTCACGTCTGCCATCCCGTGTATGGATAGAGATGATGGTCACAACGGGTACCTCAGATACTGCGAGAGAAGCTGCAGGAACGCCTGAGCGCGCGCCTCTACACGTTGAAGCGCCGCCATCCTATGCATGTTGCATATCAAGGGATCGCCTATTTTAGGTGCCTGGAAAGAGGAGAAGCGTCCTGGTGATGCTTGAGTATATCCTGGTAAATAGCCTTTGACTTAAGACGGCAAACTCTGAATCAAAAGCTCAACGCTGGTAGGTTTCAAGAATCAATTGATCAACCGGGACACTTCGCTCACGCACCGGGTTCCTGAGATAGCTGCTTCTTCATGTTGTTCATTGCATTCTGAGAAAACATCGAAGTGAACAGGTGCCACGGTAATGAAACTTGCGGTAACTGAGAACTTTGCAGGAGAAGAGCGTCTAAAGCTTGTTATTGAATGCGAAGCCTCGAGGTGTACTGAGTAATCTTTGTTCAGCGCTCACCGTCTCCCATCGGTAGTAATGTCTGCGGACTACTGGGAGAGAAGCAAGGGGACTTTTGGACGTGCGACAACTTGACTCTTATGGCACACCATATTCAGCCATGTCACACAACAACTGTTATTCACTGAAGGATACTAGGAATCGAAGCTGAGAAGCTAGCCCATTTCTTTCATTTTCGATGGCCTTGGAGCTTGGAAGATCAACGGGGCATGAGTCGTAATGCAATAACGCCCTTATCTCAAGTATTACTTACCATACACGCTACTCTTCGCACCTTAGCGCCGGCGTTACGAGACTGAACGCCATCCCCTCGTGTAACTTACGCATGTCTCTCGTGAGGCTCAATAGAAACGACGCGTATCTCCCGCTGTCGATGAGCGCATGCATAGATAACAGGGCCTTCCGAGGCGGGCACGTAGCCGATCACTCGTTATCAAGGTTGCCGCTGACAGGCCAACACCGAATGAGAAGACGTCAACGGCACCCGCAGACAATCCGCAATCGTCGCAACAGGAGATGCCGTACTACATCAACGATATGCGTTCCCTAAAAATACAAGCATTCGTCATTGATGACTGGTGATGATGGGATCACTTCTGCCCGTGGACGTGAGCGCTGAGGTCGGATGGGGCCTGTGAATGCAAACGCAATCGCAGCGATATCGTCAGAACGGGGATCAGGGGAAGCACGGGGAGAAGACGGGGGACTGACGTTCTGGATGCCGAGAGCGCTGTACAGCTTGGTGCGCTCGGCGTCCGTGGGGTTAGTCTGGCCTTTGAAGACTATGCAGTACACGGAGAATAGACGGCTAGATAAGAGAGAGAGGTATGGATGAGCAAGGTAGGGCTTACTCTGGGTGGTACGGCCAACATCTGAGCCTATCGCGCCAGCAACTTGCTCAAGGGTCAAGTCTGCAAAACAACAGTCGAGCTGATAAGCATCCGCAGTGTAGGATGGAGTTCGAGGAGTCCTCACTCTTCCGGTTCATAGCAGAGGTAAGGCCCGCACAGAATTCGCTGGACATTGTTAATGGTGCTGCTAGTGATGAGGGACTATGGTAAGAGCCGATAGCTAGGGGCGTGAGGAGTGCACGGCGATAATCGTCCCATAACCAGAAATAATACAAGGGGATAATGAGATTGCCACGATGGGAAGACGATAAACCATAAGCTTATAGCCAAAGCACCGTGAACGAATGCGAGGCTGGCAGACGCCAGGTAGTAGAAGTGCTCAAGTTGTCATTTCTTTACTTGGCGGAGTGCTGAACTATATGCTCAGAGCCAGAATACACGTTAAAGAGTTGGTTAAAGGGGTGGTCGAGGATGAGCTGGGCTCTAGGGAAGACGGTGCTGTGGCCATGTAACCAGAAGGTGAGCGCACATGAGAGAATGGCAAGAAACGGAACTCGGCAGCGGCTCCCGGAATTCGCATTTACACTTGTTTGGTCCCGCTGCGAGCTCATCGCAAGTTTGTGTTGATCTCATCGTCGTCAACGTCCTACACACCTCAAGACCGTCAAAATGGTACGTCGAACGCTTGCATTGCCTCCCTTGACCATCTCTGTTGCGCTTTGGCTCGCTCGGAGATAGCTCATGACGCGTTTTGTGGTGGATGCGTAATCTGACTGTTGGATGCATCACAGCCGCCGAAGAAAGTCAAGGCCCCCAAGGAAGAGAACACCGTTTCGCTCGGCCCCCAGGTTGCTGAGGGCGAGCTCGTCTTCGGTGTTGCTCACATCTACGCCTCGTTCAACGACACCTTCGTTCACATTACCGATCTCTCGGGCAAGGAAACCATCTCGCGTGTCACCGGTACGATCTCTCGCCATTGGTTCGCAAAACCTCAAAATCTGACGCGTTGGTTTCGATAGGTGGCATGAAGGTCAAGGCTGACCGTGACGAGTCTTCCCCTTACGCTGCTATGTTGGCTGCCCAAGACGTCGCCGTCCGCTGCCGTGAAGTTGGCATCACCGCCCTCCACATCAAGCTCCGTGCCACTGGCGGTACCGGTACCAAGACCCCTGGCCCCGGTGCTCAGAGTGCTCTCCGTGCTCTCGCCCGTGCCGGCATGCGCATCGGTCGCATTGAGGATGTCACCCCCATCCCGACCGACTCTACCCGTCGCAAGGTGCGTTTTCAACCTCTCGAAATTTTCAGAAAGACTAGTGACTAATATCCTTTTTCTTCTTCAGGGTGGTCGCCGTGGTCGCCGTCTGTGATCTCGTTACCATTTGCCTTCTGGCGATCCAAAATGTTGCATGCTCCCTCATGTGTATTGGCTCGTAGCACTCAAATTGTATGTCGCCGTTCGACGCGCAACAGGTGGTTTCCATCTGCCCCGCGGTCGTTCATCCTGCTTTTATGTAGTCGTCGTTTGAGTGTGATGCGATTAGTGTGCTAAATTTTCCTGAGTTGAGGAATCTCCAAAACCTTCGCAGCGTCAATTGAGTTGACGGCGAGGCCAGGATTCAAATATTCATATGACACAGAGCCATCTTAATATTGAGAAGGCCCGGACCCACCAGATTTACGATCCTTACACTCAGGGGCGTTTCCTCATTTGATCATTATGCCTTCAATCGCCCCACAGCTGTTGCCCAGACATACCGTGCGTCACTGGGGTATCCCCTTTTTCTTGATTCTCAGCAAGCACCTCTCTCCGCATGCCTCCCATGTTAGCGTACAGGTTTCTGCGGAAGATATCAGATTGGACTCTGGAGGGCTTCTACTCGGATGTACACGTTAGTGGGCGTGAACATGTTCCCGAAGAAGGCCCGCTCATCATGTAAGGTTTAGTCCCGTTGGAGCGTCACGGTGTAGCGCTCGGCTCACCACCCCTTTCTTCAGCGCGGCCACCCACCATAATGAGATTATCGACATTGCTGCCCTCTGTAAGCCTGTCTCGCCCTCCAGTGGCTCCATGACTGACGAGCTTGCCGACCGGGACAGCTGCCACCATCCCCCACCGCCGACAGGTCCGCTTCTGGGCAAAGTCCACGATGTTCAAGAACATCTTCGCTCGTGAACTGCTCACGTCTGCGGGTAGCATACCCGTGCAGCGGAACCCCGACAGCGCGTCGACTGGGCCGGGTAGCAACGGCCACGGCCCCGGCGGTGGTGGGAAGGCGGGGATGTCGCAGGCCGCGCTGTTCCGCGACACGTCGGCGGCGCTCGCTGCGGGGTCGGTGGTAGGGGTGTTCCCTGAGGGGACGAGTTACTCGGAGCCTCGGATTGTGCAGGTGAAGGACGGGGCGGCGTGGGCGGCAGTGGAGTATGCGAAGGCGGTGAGGAGGGGGGAGGTAAGGGAGGGCAGGGAGCTGGTGGTTGTGCCGGCTGCGGTGGTGTATACGGATAAGTCGCAGTATCAGAGTCGGGTGAGTTTTCTTAGGAAAGGGAGGGTGTGCTGTTTGGCTGACGCGGGGTATGATATCTAGGTGTGCGTGAGGTGAGCTTGTCCGCTGTGATGGATATTGGGATTAGATGGCTGAAGTTGCGTAGGTACGGGGAACCTATTCCCATCAGTCGGTACGTGGAAGGTCTAAAAGAGGAGGACGAGGAGGCCACGAGGGCAGTTGTCAAAGGGGTGTCTGCTGAGATTGAGAGACGACTCAGAGCCTTAACGATTAACGCGGAGGACTGGTGCGTGCCAGTACACTCTGTCAACGGCTTACACGCAAACTATTACGCAGGGACACGCTGAGTGCGGCTGCGGCTGCAAGAGAGCTTTTCTTTCCCAAACCTCTCTCATTAGGCCTCGATAACTATGTGGACGTTTCTCAAAGGTACGTTCCATTGTGTAGTTGAGTAAGAGCGCATAACGACCCACAGATAGTCTCGTGGATACACTCACAGATTCTACGGCGACTTCCGAGGCAGGTCAAACGGCTAAGGGATCTCTAGTACGTTATCTGGCCTTGCAACGTTACACGGGCATCTCGAGCACCACACTTGAGTCTCTTTTTCCGTCCCCCCTTTCTGTCGCGATGGGTTCGTCATCTTCGTCGAAGCCGCCTGGAGTAACGGAAGCTCTCAGAACGTTCTTCTATCAGCTCGTGGCCACCCTCCTTCATCCACGAGCGCTCTTGTTTTTCCCCATGTTTGCTGTCCACGCACCGGGGTACCTCACTGGTTGGATCGCATCCTACTTTCTGTCGCCAAGGACCGAGGAAGAGTCGAAAACTCAATTTAAGGCGATCTTTGGCGGGCTCGGTCTGGCTGCTAGCTACAGCGCGGTCACTCGCCTCGCGTGGAAGTTCGTGAACCAGCCTTTCGCGTACCTGGACAGGCTCGTCCGAAGGGATGCTCTGCCGAATAGCTTGATCGAGTTTCTACAGCACCTTGCCGCATATCTTCATTCGAGCGACGACTGGATCATTAAGCTTCTTAAACGTTCGGTTGCGTTTGTGCTGCTCGGTTGCGGGACGACTCGACTTCTGTGGAGCTGGCATAATCTCTTCGTGGGAGGGGAGTTAATGTTTCTTTATATATCATGCCCCGTATTGACCTTGTCCTCCACAATACAGGAAACTATTTACAGTGAGTTCGTGTGCACCTAAATAGAACTGTCCAGTGACGCTTTTGTAGGTGGAAAAGGTTGCTGACGTCGTACAAGGTCATGTTGGGTGTGACGTCGCCGACAAGGACCGACGCTACCCAGGAAGAATTGAAGCGCTACTCACGACCAAAGCCGCCGCTGGCTAATCCGTTTATCAAGTCTCACTCGCCAGTCAGCAGACGGCTGGCCGCGGGAGGAGCCGAGATTGACGCTAAATCTATCCCAACCTCTATTCCAAGCACGAGCAAATTTATCAGACCGCTCTTCGCTGCCAGAGAAGAAGCCCAGACGTCTCTGAGACGTTACATCACCGAGTTGTCGGCTTCTGAGGCGGGCCACGAGGTGATTGCGAAGCTGAGGAGCGGCGGAGGTAATCTATGAGCACATTGTTTCCCTCTGTAGTGGGACTGCAGAGGTGACAAGCAGTAGATAGAGCAGTCTGGGTGCAATGTTACGTCTTTGCTTGTGAGAATGCGGCGAGCAGTGTGAGGATCTAGACGAGAGCGGGAAGGGTAGAGGATGCTCAGGAGGGCAAAATGAGCCCGAGCGAACTACGACGGTTTCCTTATTCGGTCGATGGTGACCTTTTGTTCCGCCGTCGGTCGTCCTCGTCCCCCCTTGTGTTCTCCCCAGCAGGCTATGCGGTGACTGACTCAAAGGCTAGCAAGCCCCTATACCATCTCCTCTTTTCCTCTTCTTGTTTATTCTTCCTATTATCTCTAATGCTCGTCGTGCACCCCGCCAGTCTCTGTGATGTCTGTCTCGATCCGTACAGTAATTCTCTCGAGCCTCATGCCATCGCTTGTGGCCATATTTTCTGTCTCACGTGAGTCCCCAGAATCCCCTCCACCCATGTCATACCCTAACATGAGGCATCCACCCCCAGTTGTCTAAAATCCCTCTCCCCGAGTGCCTGTCCCCTCTGCCGAAAGGCTTTCGACCAATCCCGCGTCAAAAAACTCCACGTCGCGGCTCCACCCGAACTCGACAACAGCGACAACGACGGCACCGGATCTCAAGCCTATGTTCTCCTTCAACGGGTCGCTCTCGCTTCGGGCGAGAATGTGTCAGAGGACGAGGTTGTAGAGGTCGTCACGGAGGTCGACGAATGGCTCGCAGCACAGGCTGACGAATCCACTTCGGTGAGTCATTATCCAGTGCAGTGGCACACACCGCTAGATTCGGCTCGCCATTCACTTGCGAAATGAATGCTCATGCGTTATTCATATCATAGAACCTCCCACTGCGCGCTGCCATGGCCGCCCTCCGTCGCTTTCAGGCACTGCAAGAGCGTGCGGAGCGCGAGAAGATTGAGCATTTGCAGCTGAAAAACCAGCTGCGCTCTAGCAAACGTACTGCTGACCAGGACCTTAAAACGTCTCGAGCGGTAGAGGAGAGCCTGCTCGGCAGGATCCAGGTCATCGAGAATGAGCACGCTGCGTACGTGTGCATAACGTCATCCGCTAGCGTGGAAATCACTAATATTCTGGCTGTCTTTTCTTTCTACGTTTAGAGAGGTGAGCATTCATCATCGTCGCCTTTTTTGCGTATTTTAACCAGTCCGTGTTATCTAGTTATCGAAACTACGTGCCGAGCTTGATGCACATCGCGCTGCCCATCGATATCGCAAGGGCGGCAGCAACCCACTTCCGCCTCCACCGCAACCGTTGCCTTTCGATCAATTCCCTGGATTCCACGGATCCGCCATCCATCCAGGCCAGAACGGTTCTGGCCAAACCAACAACGCACCCCCATCTCGAACGAGGGGCCAGCACAGTAACAACACTTCTTCCGGGCCTCCCGCGCTGAAAGCGAGAGGAACCTCACACACTAGCTATTTTCCACCTACCCAAGAGCCCACTCGTGCTCGGTGGCCAGACAATCAGAACGGCGCCCAGCGCAACCCCACGAACCCGGCTGGCCAGCAGCCGGTACCCCACGCACCCCCGGAGAGACGCACGAAGAGTGATGACACCTCAAGGGAGCGGACCCACGCCGTCGCCCCCGCGCCTGCTCCTCCCCAGCGCACTATCCCCCCTACGGCTCGCTCCGACTCAGACGCTGTATCCTATACCAATGGGTCCAGTCGATGGACGCCATGGAGCGATACCACCTCAAACTCTACAAACGGCACGCACGGCCGCCGGGCCCGCGATGATGGATCCGGCAACGTCGAGCCGCGCATGTCTTCAGCAGCTGCATATGTTAACGGATATGGTGCAGGCCTCGAGTCCGGATACGCGCTCGCGTACGAGTCGGCCCCAACACCGGGCTCTTCCTACGACGACCACATTCACGAGATCGAACAGCTCGGCCACACCATCGGGAGCTTGGGTCTGGTCGGCGTTCCGGAGCCCATCGCAACGGGCACTGTGACGTCCGAGCAGGCCGGCTCTAGGGACGCTAGGCTCAGCAGACGAAACACCACTGGGAATGCTCAGACGTCGGCATCTAGGACTGCGCGAACACGTGAACGTATCCCATTGGTCGAGGGGCAGGCTGAGGCACGCCCCCGCCAGGCGCCCACACTGAGCCAGATCCTCGAGAGGGACGCCAGAGAGAACGGGGCGGCCACTGGTGAATCCAGGGGAGCCCTGGCTCGCATCGCAGCTTTGGCTAGTGACCTGGATCAGAGTTCGCCGCTTAGCACGACGTCCTGGGGGACCGTCCACACGGTCTCGCGGGGAAGCATGAGCGAGCTGGGTCTGATCGGGCTCCAAGATGGAGGAGTGACGGGTGTGATTGGGCTGGAGAGCATCGCAGGCAGCCCAGAGCCGATGTCAGGGGATGACGATGACGAGGAAGAGGACGATGCAGGGACGCCCGTGGTGGCAGCAAGGAGAGAGAGCGCTCCAGATAACTCACTCCTTGGACTCATAAGGGAAGACGATGCTTCTGATGAGACCGCAAATGGCGTCTCATCTCGGGGGCGTTCGGCCTCAAACTCTGAGCGTTCCACGCGGCACGGCGACCTCGGCCGCAGTGCCTCTCAAGGGCAGCAGCAGCAGCAGCCACAACAACCTCAACCTGCTGCTCCTTCATCTACCAACGGAGAAAATCGCGCTCGCCACCACCACCGACACGCATCTGCGCATCGCTCGAGCGCTTCCTCTTCCTCTTCCTCGTCACGCTCCGGGGGTCAGATCGCCGACGCTGGCAACGCCCTGGGCATTTCCCTCGGCGGCTCTTCGTCTTCCTCGTCGCACCTCCCTTCCACTTCCATCAACACCTCGTCTTCTTCCGTGCGTTCGCAGCACCTGGTGACTTCTATGAACTATAGGCCGGAGATCATCGCACCCACACCCATCGTCGGCGGACCGAACATTGCTCAAATGTGGGCAAACCGCGCATGATGAATGGAGTTCTTTTTCTCTTTGATGATCTCTCATAGAACCCTATCTTGCTTTTTCGTCTCGCTCTTTCCCAAACTCTCTTTACCCCACATTGTCTCCACGCCGTCTCTGCGCGACTACCGCACGTTTCCGTCGTCCGTCTCCATCCACGTACATAGAACGTTCTTTCACGTTACCCCGTTTGATTGTTTATCTCTGCGATGCCTGTCCTCGTCTCATTCTCGTTTCTTTCATTCTCGTCGTTGCTCTGATCTTGCACTCTATCTAAAGCTGTATCTCTGAAAGTTTCCTCTGCTCGTCTATTCCTCTAACTCTAACTCTATTTCCCTGTCTATCCACCCATCCATCCTATATCGCTCTCATGGTCTCTCTAGTACTAATCGGAATCATGTGTTGTAGTACTGATCGCCCCCACCCCCACACACTAGACGGCGTCGTTTCGAAGGTTGTTGTAGAACTGTGGTGTATGTAGATTTTAGTCTCGAACCTAATATACGAAACTCTGTCTCGTCTCTCGCTCGAAGTCGCCCATGGCATCCGGCCGGCGATTTCCCTGCCTATAGCCTGCGACACTCGGAAGCCGTGGCGCTGGCACGAGACCGCGCCGGGATCGAATGGGTCCATCATCATCGCGTGATGCAGATGAGTCCCATGGGATGACTCTCGAGGGACCCCCGAATTGAGAGGATGGGCTCTAGAACTTTCGTGGACCACTGGCATTAATTGCATCCATCCCATTCATCCATCCGTCCATCCATCCATCCATTTGTGGGCTATGTGTGATCTGTTGTGATCATGAGAGCGGTCGCTAGACGACTTGGGTTCAAGGAGGTGCTATCAGATGGCTTCATCTCTCGGCCGACTTCGAGGTGCTCTGTATTAATGAATTCGCTCATCGTTCGTGTATATATACGGCAACGCTATGATGCGCAGTGGGTTCACGCGTCGAATGGAATGGAATCGAAGTGCATGTACATAGTAGTCAGGTAGTCATAGTTGTTTGCGTAGTATTACTACTATCATGTACGGTGTGTCACTGCTGTACGTTCCGCTTACTCGGTGCTAAGCGCTGAGCGGTGTTACCTACTTAATTGTACAGGCTGATCACGAGCTCCTGTTTGGCACTTTGGTGCCGTACCATGGGCGAGCGCCGCGGAAATTACCTGCGCACTTGACGTTGTGCGGGCCTGTGGAGACGGTCGAGAGACGGAAGTCGGACTGCCCCGTGCGGTGTTATCGAGTTACTTATGCCTAAAGGTATGATTTGGCAATGGCAGGTATGGACGCCATCGTACCTGTGGAATCCTTATGGATATGGATGAAAGACTCGGAGTAGAAGATGTGTGGCGCTGCAAAGAGTTTTTGTACCTGCCCGAAAGGTGGGCGATGTTGGTCAGGTGCAATCCGTGTGGGGAACAGGGACATTGGACTCTGCGGCCGAAACTAAGATATAGAGCTCAAGACCTGAGGTAACTTTGGGAAAGATGCCTTGCGCATATGGAAAGTTGGCAATTGTGTTAGAGAGCGAGGATCGGGCGCGGCCGTTTTGCGTTTTGATCCATTCCATCCGAGTGCAGCTTCGGAGTCGGAGAGAGCTCGCGAGGCGGTGCCAGCCGAGCACACGTTCGGTATATTCTGGGAACGTCACGGCGCTGCTCAGGTCCAGGGCACGTCGAGCCCGCTGGAAACCTTCGTGCTTGTTCGCGACACTTGCGATTGTAACTTTAAGACGAGTAGCGGTGCCGGATTGAAGCGACTCGTGAAACCTTCCGCCGGGTTTGAGATGAAGCACAACTCCGACTCCGGGACTGGCCGAGCACTCGCGAAGTGGCAAAGAGCCTGAGGGCGAATCGATGGTCGGAGCGTGCGTGCGTGCACTCGAGGTCCTGGCTCGCAGCCTCAGCTGGACGAGGCCCGTGCGATCGTAGGTCCTAATTATGTGTAGGTGCAGCACAAGCTAATGCTGGTGCACGATGTTCCATCCGAAGAAGTAGTAGCTGCGCAGAACGATGGTACGTAGCGTGATGCATACTCATCATGGTCATACGATTGTGAATCTGCGAAGCTCTGCTAGGTTGCTGAGAAGTTAATGTTAGTATGGGGTACGAGTGCGACCGCCACTGGGGACCTGGGCATGGAATCGGGTGTGCGATCGTGCATTCGATATTCGTTGGAGGTAGGAAGTGAGGCTACTACATTATTAGTATGCGGGTGACGTGCCACTAGGGTGTTGATCTATGGACAAACGGAGCGAGTGATGATCCTTTGAGGAGCAAATAGAGCTTATGCCTCGAGCGTAAGATTGCTTAACACGTTCACATTGTGGGGTTAACGTAGGTATAGAACTCGAGCGAAGTTTCTCCTGTTCGACGGTATACTTACATTAAATCTGGGGATCTGCTAGGCACGGGACGATAAGGACATGAGGAGCCCACAACAGTGGAATACACATACGAGAAGCTCAGATCATGGATAGGCTTCACGTCTGCAGTGCAGTGGGAGAATCCTGTTTGCGATGAACGTGCAATATGGACGCACGAGCGATACGTTTTGGGTAGGTGAAGCCTGCTAGCCGCTCGGAGGTCTGGGGTTCCGTTCACAAGGAGCATCGCTGCGCAAGAGATCCAAATCCGACACGGAATGCGCAAGGAAAGTCAAGAATAAGCGTCGGCTCGGAAGCGATCTCGTGTTTTATGGATAGCCTCACTGGGGCGTAACGAAGGTCCGAGGTATGGTGGATGGTTAGCGTTTCGAGCTCCCTCCCCCATGACGCAACAGCCACTGAAGCCACAAACTGAAGTAAAGCACTTATCTGAACGGAGGCGTGTGTGGGGTAATCTCGACATCAAGCAACCAGTTCTACGATCCATCAATGAGGCAGTATGGGCCCTCCCGTGTCAGGACTCTGGATATGTTCGTAGGTTGCCAGGCTGTTCTGACGAAACGGTGCAGGCTGGACGTAGCACCAATGCGATGAGTGCGTGTTTCGCTAAGTCTGACACATAAATGAGCAAGCCGATATGCCAGTGCTGGCTCAGTTTGAGTTCCCCAGACGCCCGAGCCTGGGCTTCCGGCCGACTTCCGACACGCGGGAAGTGCCGCATTATCTCCCAAGCCCCCTTTACCACATCCGCCCTTGTGTGCGCTCCTCGTTCAGAGCCGCCAAAGCTTGTCCCACCTCACGAGTACGTGTTCAAGCATCATGTCAGATGAATAGAACGTCCTCAGATGTCACTTCAGACTTCACTCAGAGAGACTAGCGCCGCTCGCGAGTGCGAGAGACTTATCATGACACACTCCGCGTTGTCAACATGCTGACAACACGAGGACAAGGACGAAATCGTTCGGCCCGGTGCAGAGCTACTCCCTTAGCACGATCTTGGTCCTTCTTAGACGCAAGAAGGGAGCCGAAAATGAACTAGGTGCGCACAAAAGTGTCCACGCCGGAATTATTCCTTGTTTATCCTTGCACATCAAGGACGTTTGCCGGGTCGGACTCGCTGAACCAAAACGCATCCAGGGATCCAGATGGCCGGCCGGGGCCAATAGTTTTCTTATCTCGCCCGTTTTGCTCAGGCCAGGTTCTGTCACGTCGTGATTCGTGATGCAGCGATGTGGTCACTGGCTCCCTTCCCTCCAAGAACGGGGCTTTCGATCCCCTGTCACTCGTCTGTCGCTTAACGGCCTCGTGCCCTATATATCCAAGCAGAATACACCTCCCTGACATGCACACGCCAACCCGCCCGCAACCGTCCCATCCCACCACGCTTATTAGGCCTGGCTGCTTGAGCTAGTCAAGAGCCCGCCTATCCGCTGCACAGTCTTGACTTGCAGCGTCATTCACTCTCCTTCCCCAAGGTCATGCTAGTCATTAGCAGTAGCTCCTCGTGCGATGTCTGTCTCGAGAGCTACGATTCAGTGACCAATATACCCTGTGCGATCTCCTGTGGCCATGTCTTCTGCCAGAAGTGCGTGTCAGTCTTTTCTCCCTTCATGCGATGACGATGTCATGTGTTGACGATCCCCTGCTACAACAGATGCCTGGATCAGCTGGCACGCGCTTCGTGTCCCCTGTGCCGTGTTCCCTTCGAGTCTACGGAGACGCGAAGACTGCACATCGACCTGGGTACCCCGCCCAGGTTGACCCACGCACACATGTTCAACGACAGCGACGAGCCGTCTCCGCCTCCCCCCTCCTTCGCTTCCCCCACCCAGCACGAGCGGCAGCGCTTGCAGGGTGAGATCATCCGAGTCGTCAAGGATGGCGTCAAGTCGTCGGAACTCCGCCGGGTTCTCGATGAATGCAGGACCTGGTACAAGACCCAGCCCACCGATCAGGTAAGCGGGGATCTCCCGTCTCCCGATATCGCGCAGCACCACACCGGTCCTCATCATCGTCATCGTGTCGCATCACGTGTTACAGTACGACAGCTTGCGGGTGAGCTACCTGCTCCTGTACCACCTCACGGAGACGAGGGCGAAGCTGTCCGCGGAGACGAAGCGGGCCAGGGCAGCGAACGCGGAGTTCGAGGAGATCAAGATGGGCTTGACGAAAGACCTTAACAATGTTACGACACAGCTCAAGGATGTGCAGCGGAGAGGCAGGCGCGAGAGCGAGCAGGCGGTGGAGGTGGAGAAGAGTCTGAGGGACCATCACGCGGCTCTCGATGCTCGGTGGAAAGCGTGAGTCTTGAGCCGAACACGTCCATCACGAAGCAAACGCTAACGCCCTCGTGTCCCCGTGATCGCGGCGCATATAGTCAAGTAAGTTGCGCTAGGCTGTTTGCGCTGTCTCCTTATCTGACCTCTGCGCCGTTCTAGTATGATGCTGCTGTCCACGAGTGCCGCAAGCTGCGTGCAGAGCTGGGCAAGGCACGGAAGCCGTTTATGGGATATACGCCGTCCGAGGCCGAGTTCTACCCTACTGAGGATCCAGAATTCGACGATGACGAGGAGGAAGATGATTTCAGGACCGAGTGCAGCTTCGATAGAAGCCTGCCCACTCGGGAGGACATCATCTTCGGCCTCTCCCCTCTCCCGGAGAACATGCCCACTCTCCCGTCCTCGATGCAGCCGTTCGCGGCAGCAGCAGAGGACGAGTACAGCGATGAAGGCGATACAGAAACCGACAACGAAACCGATGAGGACGATATGGAGAAGCCCCACGTAAGGAACAGCGCCGTCGTCTACCCGCTCTCCCACTCGTTCGTGCCGCCCATGAATATCCCGGGTGCCCAGGCGTCGCCGACGGATGCCGTTGCCGACTTCGACACCGGCTCGTCCTGGACACACAAGTCAGGCCTCTCCAAATCGCGCCCACGGAGCGGCAGCCACCGCACGAGCAAGACCTCGCCGGTATCGTCCTCCCCCCCGGACCACGACGTAGGCGACGTCCGACCGAAAGGCCAAGGCCGCGGGCAGGGCGCGGAGCAGCAGCAGGAGCAGCGGCGCTGCGCACAGCTGCACGAGCTCCTCGACACGACACCGACGCCGACGCCCGCGCCGACGTCCTCCTCCTTCTCGTCCGACCGGTTCATCGAGCCGCTGCAGCGCCCGGGCTCGACCGTCTCGCGCTCGAACACGCCCGGGAGCGCGGCGTGGGCGCCCGCGGCGGGGTTCTATAGCGAGCAGTATCGCCCGTCGGGGCACTCGGGCGCGGGGCGTACTATGGATAAGGTGCAGGTGGAGTGGCGCGGCGATCGCGATCGCGAGCGTGAGCGGGAACGTGAGAAGATCCGGCACACGCCCTCGATCCCGAGCGGGCTCAAGGACGGCGGGAACGGCGGCGGCGTTGGCGGGGGCGGGGGGTACGGCGGCCCCACGCCTGGCTCGTACGGTTCGTACGGGTCTTATGGGTCGTACAGGGAGAGCCGGCACTCGCGCTCGGGCAAGAACAAGGCGCACTCGGTGCCCAATGTCTCTTATGCTTAGGTTAACTTTGCCCTTCGCCCTCCTCTCCGCCTCGCGTCTCATTTCGTTCTGCCTCCTCCCCACTCGCCTCTATATCCACGGCTGCTGCCTGGAACTCTCAGTCCACACACCATTGTCGCCCGTCTCGTCTCGCTGCCAGGATCCGGTCGTTCAAGTCTACTAATGTGCTAATCATGCGCCGCGTTTCGTTTAGCGTCCAAAGCTCGTTTTCGTTCCCCTATCGATATCACCACGACTTTTCCAAACCATGTTGATCATGAACCCAGGCTCCCGGCTCAGCCCAGCCCCAGCATAACATAACATAACATAACCCTCGTAGCTGTGCATTTCTCTGTATTCTTGTAGTTGTACATGCGCCCTCCTGCACGATACGTACTGTTTGTATGATAACTCCCCCTTCCCCCTCCCGACACGCTGCGGCGCATACTGCACTGTATGCGCGCGCATTCACGATCGCTACTCAATGACATTCGTTTACGTACTCTTGTGTATTGCAAGACGATCAGGACTTCGATGCCGATGACGGCGACGATGATAGTGATAGTGATGAATGTACGATTAGCGATTGACAACGATTGTCGATTAACCGGCCGGATGAAGATACATGATGGTGGTGATTAGTGATACAGGTAAGCGGGGTGCGCAAACGTCCGCGGCATCGAAGCGGACGAGAAAGGATTGGGCGATGTGGCATGAAGGGATTGGGTAGGTGGCGGGTGTAGTAGTATGTGTGTATGTAGGAGGTGGGCGCCCCTGAATCAGGAAAAAGCAGACTGAGGATGCTCAGATCCGAAGTAGAGCCATCCGATAACACGGATGCGCGTTCGGGGGTGCACGTGAAGCAGAGGCCAGGGAAAGCAGTGACTCAGGAAGGTCAAGGGAAACAAGAAAGGAAGAAGGCGGAATAAACCGATAGCACGAAATCAAGACTTGCCCCCACACTGATTCAGCCCCGCGCCGCAAAACTGCGCGACAATCATCCAGAGCACAAACAGCGCGACGACACCGCAGAGCACGACGATCTTGCCGTTCTTCCACCACATCTGCCTGCGCACCTGGCGCGCGCCGCGGCGGAACGCGGTCGCCTGCGTGGCCATGGTGTCGGTCTTGTCGACGAGGAGCTCGATGCGCTCGCCGCGGCTGAGGATCTGCTCGACGTTCTGCACCATGATGTCTTTGACGTGGTTGAGCTCGTGCTGCGCGCGCGCGATGTCGTCCGCGGGCGGGGCGGTGTTGTAGGTGTGCATGAGGGCGCCGACGGCGGGGCCGAAGGTGCCTTGGAGGCCGTAGGCGGGGGTGCTGTCGAGTGCGGCGGAGGAGGTCGAGGGGAGGTCGGTGAACTGGGGGAGGGTTAGTAGGTGGGTTCTGGGTGTGGGATAGAGTAGAAGCGGGCGATCGGGGGTGCGCGAGACGGTGGCAGCGGCTCGCGCCGGTGGTGGGGGTAAGGAAGATCTGCGCGTACCTTGTGCTGCAGGTCTACCAGGAATGCGAACGGCATCTTTCTGTTTGGGGATCAGAGCACGTCATCGTCAGCGTTCTTCATTTCTGCTTTCATGCGCCCTCATCACGAATAGTAGAAACCGGGTGCATGGAAGCGGAAGCACAAGAGAAGGCAGAGCCAGCTCAAACAGACTCAAACCAGAAATCAAGGGCTCACCTGCCGGCAGCGTCATCGGCCATGACGAGATAGATGTATCCATTATCGGCGATGTAGTGGAAGAGGTACTCTTGCCAGACGTAGGTGAGCTTGCTGTTGTTGGGTGGTATCTTGGACAGAACAGTCTGCGCAGCTGCGGGAGGGGTGCGTCACCAGGAAACGTTGGGTCAGTCAATCTGGGGATGGTCCGCAGCGGGATGGCATACCATGGGAGAAGTTTCGGTCGCCCGGTCCCTGGTGTTCGGCGAGGATAACAGACCCGCGTGCGACGAGTGCGTGAAGCTGTTTAGTATGTGAGACTCCTTCTGTAATCTAATGTACCCCTTACTTACCAGCGACATGATAGTCTCGAGGATGGATTATGGAGGACGGCGTGGAGTTCTGGCCCACACTGCCTGTCACCGCGTGGAGCCTGACAACATCCGCCTTCCTAAACTGGAAGGATCACGGCAAATCCCGGCGCCTTCCCCACGGACTGGAGCCTCCACGACAGCAGTTCAGCGCTCTCTCCGGAAAAGTTTGGTTAGACTCACCCCGCGACGCAGCTGTAGAAACATCACCATGGTGCGTTCTCCCTCCCTTTCTCGGTCCTGTGCTCGTGTAACTCATGGCTGGCTGCAACAGTCCGACTCTGAAGCCTCCGTTCGCAGCCAAACCAACGGCCGTGCCTCGTCTGCTATTGCGAAGCCTCCGGGAGCTCAGATTCGGTGCGTCCCCCGCCCTTCCCTTTGCAACGTGCTTCGTCTTCTCTAACCAGGATTGTGTTCTCTCTACAGCCGGCGGGCAACGGGTCAGCAGAAACCGAACTCGACGCGGGCGGCGGGCGCGGGCGGCTCGTCAGGGACGATGCTCAAGCTCTACACGGACGACTCGCCTGGTCTCCGAGTGTGCGTCTCCCCCTTCTGTTACCTCCACGTATATCTAACTTGTCATTCGTGCTTATATACAGTGACCCCTTTGTCGTCCTCATCCTTTCGCTCTCCTTCATCGCATCCATCTTCTTCCTGCACATCTCTGCTAAAATCATTCGGTCGTTCGCCAAGTAATTCTCGGGGGGTCTACACTATAACGTTAATGGACATCTTGTTTGGCTCTCGCGCTCGCTCTTATCCATTTGCCTGTATGCGTCCCCTTCCGACACCTTGCGACGTTTGTCTGCTGCATGTCCCTCGCGCGGTGGTGTCACGGTGTACCTAATCCGCTAAATGCTCGCGTGGGTGCCTCCGCTGCGTGTAGAAAGCGGTCGTCGCCTCGGCAGAGTTCTTTTTATGATATAATACCCACCCTGCGTATATTATTATGGTGGTTTTTCGGCCTCGGCTGAACGCGCCTTTGTAGAGCCACCCTCGAGTGTGGTGCTGAGCTGGGAGACCCTGAATGGGGTACATTGGCTATTAAAACGAGGCACTTGGAGTGAGGACGTCCGTTTTACGAGTTTTGTATGTCCTCGGTGCAAACTCTTGACACTGAGTTGGTCGAGGACCACGTTAGCTATGAGTCGCAAAATGTAAAGCTGCCGAAATGAGGCGGCATAAATAGGGGCTGAGACAATGCCACACGCTGACAGCCTCAGTGGCATGTTTCCCTGCCCGCTTACGGGCCAATGCACAGGCAACAAACACGCTCGCTTGTTTCACCCGTATCACCACCACCACCGCTATCACCAGCTGCGAGCATGGACGTGACGCCGCCCGCCTTCATCTACTGCGCGGACCCGGGCACGGCCAACTGGGCGCTGCCCTACCTCGAGGCGTCGCCGTACATCATCCTCGACTGCGAAGGGATGAACATCGGCCAGGCCGGCGGCGTGCTCTCGCTCGTGTGCGTCGGCAGCGCGCACGCGCGGGACGTGTTCGTGTTCGACGTGCTCGCGCTGCGCGCGTCCGAGTCCAGCGGCGGCTCCGCGGATCCTTCAAGTCGCACGGATCAGTCGTCGGCGCTGGCGCGTCTCGCGCGCGTGCTCGCGGACCCGGGTGTGCGCAAGGTGATGTGGGACTGCCGGAACGATTATCTGGAGATTAAAGAGGTGTTGGGGGCTGCGATGCGTGGGGTGCTTGATTTACAGTTGGCGGAGATCGGGGCGCGCGGGGAGGACGGGTGGGAGGGCGCGGGGCGCCGCGAGGGGCGGATTGCGGCGGGGGGGAGGCGCGTGTCGTGGAGGTTTTTGAGGGATAATCGCGGGTTGTTTAAGGGCGTGCATGCGCTCAAGGGTATGGAGCAGGCGCTGAGGGAGAGCAAGATTCCGATGCAGGGCAAGGACGGTGTGTGGCGCGGTTCGCTGAAAGGTCGCTTTGCTCACTTGGACTCCTTGACTTTTCGCTTCTCGATGGAATATTAACCTCGGTGCATGGCTTGTAGCCGACGTCGTGGCCATGCACAAGGCCGACGGCTCCGCCATGTGGCTGCAGCGCCCGCTGCACCCCAAACTACTCGCGTACGCAGCGCACGACATATACATGCTCGACGCCCTCTACGCCAAGTTCCTACACGACCGCTGGATCACGCCGCACACGGAGCCCGCGCTGCTCGAGCAGAGCGCACGGTACGCGCTCGCGCTCTCATACCAGGGGCGCGTCGCGCCCGAGGACGTGTTCGGCTCGTGCGGGCTCCTGCCGCTGGACGTGCTCCGCGAGCCGCGCGGGCTGACGGTGCCGTGCGCGGGGTGCAGGCGTATTCAGGGGCTGGATTGTTTTATGCTGCAGCAGATGCGCGGGCAGCGAGTGAGGCACCGGAGCAACCTGTGCAGGGTGTGCCAGATCAAGGCGATTATTAAGAAGGTGGATTTTACGCCGATGCTGACGTATGTTGTGGTATGTTCGCTGTTTTGTGGATTCACGGTGTGGGTTGGGTGACGAGTGCGCTTACGCTGGGGTTCATTTGATAGGTGAATGAACGGCACTGATAGTGACTTGGTTGGAGTGTTGTCCACGGACTTTTGGATTCTTTGATGCTGCTTTATTTGTACGTTATAATGAGCTGTGTTTCGATAGCCTACTTCCGAACGTTCCTTCTGCTTGCTTACGCCGGACACGATGGTCTTTGCATTGAGTTCGGCATGTCGTTTACGGATGCAGCAGGCAATGTAATGTAAGAGTTGTAGACGATGCGTCTGATTGGACAGCCACAGAGGGAGTTATCATATGGCGATCTCCGCGCCTTCCCAACTGACGGAAGCCCTCCTCTGCACTCCCTGCTTACTTACCACTCTCGCCTCCTCTACAAAACCCATCCACTCATCCTCCCTCCCCCAGATCCCACTCGCTCTCCCTCTCATCATGTCCTGGCAAAGTCAGTGTCTCTTCATCATCCTGCCTTCTGCATCTGCCGTCTGACCTCCTCTCCTTGCAGCATACGTCGACTCCAACCTCGTGGGCACCGGCAAGGTCGCCCGCGCCGCTATCCTCGGCCAGCAGGGCGGTGTCTGGGCGGTATCGGCGGGATACAACGTACGCATCGCCGCTCCTACACAGTCCTATCCATCCTGATCAATCGCATGCTCTTGCTGCATACGGCTTCCTGCTTCGTACTCTTCCCGCTTCATACTCTTCCTGCTTCATATTCTGGCGTATGGCACGGACAGATCGCGGCGGACGAGCAAAAGACCATCATCGACGCCGTCTCCAAGATCGAGGCGTCCTTCAAGGAGAACACCATCCCCGTCAGCTCGCTCACCCTCGCCGGGCGCAAGTTCATCATCACGCGCCCCGAGGCGCGCAGTCTCTACGGGCGCAAGCAGGTGTGTCTGGGTCCCCCGTTACTCATTAGTACATTCGTGCGCGTGCTCATCTCTTTTTGCTATTACCATCGCCATCGCCATTTCCATGTTCGTTGCTCGGTTATATGCTCTCCTCACCCCTTACACCGGCACACCATCACCACCTTGTCCACCGTCATAATCCCCTGCATCACTCGCCCGTTGTCGTTACGCGCACACAGCAAGACGGCATCGTCGTCGTGAAGACGAAACAGGCCATCCTCGTCGCCGAGTACCAGCCGCCCACCCAGGCCGGCGAGGCCACCGTGGTCGTCGAGGGCCTCGCGGACTACCTCATCGGCGTCGGCTATTAGATTGGACCATCGCATTGGCCCCCTCGCATTGCCTACGCCGATCATCGGATTCATGGTGATGGAGGAGGGCGGAAGTATATACACAACACAACAACAACAACAACATGACGGTTCACGTTCGGAAGCTCGGAAGAGGACCATGTACTAATGTATTCGCTCAAGTGACTCTTTGTTTTGTTAATCATTTGAATGTGCTTGATCGATTGTGCTGGATTCGGGTTGAGGCCGTGGCGGTCGGGGCGTTCAGCAAGAGCCGATCGGAGGATCGTCCGCGATGAGAGAGTGCTAGGTCCTGCCCAAGCCCCTCGGTGACGGTAGCTCGTTCGGCGCTTGGGCCTTTGTTGTTCTTGCGGTCGTGTCTTGCGTCGGTTCACTGAGACTCTTTCTAGGCGCTCTAGTCATCGCATCGACCGCGCTTTGTCGCGTCGCCAGGTATAATGAGCCCCAACGGTAACATCTGAGCACCCTATCCTCCCCCCTTCTGCTCCGCGCTCTAAATGCTTTTCGGACCCGTAACACCTCCCCGCAGACCTGAAGATCTGCCACACGTCCCGTCAGCCAGCGACGTCTCCTACAGCTGCCTGTACCAGCAGCTCCACTCGCCGCTGATGCACGCAGACCCGCACCTCGCGCGGCTGATCCACACGCCGCACAACCGCGTCGGCTACGCCGGCGTGCTGAGCGCGGAGGTGCTGTCGCGGCTCGAGGCGCGCTGCAGGGCGATTATGCGCGGGCTGACGCACCTCGGGCACCGCGCGATGCGGCTGCAGTTCGACGATATACGCGGGCGGTGCGGGCCGCGGATGCGGGAGCCTGGCGCGCGGGAGGAGGTGCTGTCGATTCTGGAAAGGTCGGGGGCGGCGGAGAGGGAGAGTAGGTGGGTGGGCGAGGTGGTGTTGGGGAGGCATGGGTGGCGTGTGTTTGATTATCTGAATTTTGAAGTTTTGTGTGCTGATCTGAGGACGGTTTTCGTTTTGGCAGGGGTCGAGGACTTGAAGGGGGATTATCCGGAGATGTTTTGCGTGTGTGTGCTGCAGACGTGGGTCGAGGAGGAGCGGGCGAGGGGGAGAAATGCGTTGGCCTCGATGTGGTCCGAGACGTATCTAGACGGTGATCGCAAGACATAGCGGGTGCATATGCTTGGAGATTCTCTGTTTTATCTGTTATGGACGTGTTTATAACCGGAAAAAAATGGTGAATCATGATGACACTTGACCGGTTCCGCCATGGCTCGCTGTTTGCCTCCCTTGGCGCAGTTTCGTGCTCGAACCGCTGGAGTAGCAGCGCTTCGTCTCCCCGGTTGAAAGTGTATATCCGCAAGATAAGCCCCACATCGCGACGTCGATTGCTGTACGGCTGGGTCACTGTGCCCCCACCCTGGTCTGTCTGAACCAGGTTGAGGAGTCTGGTGAAGCGGCTGCCGTCTCAGGGGGGCGCGTGCGATGATCGTTCCGCGATCACGTGTACGCAAAACCAACTTAAGTGTGGATGGCCCATCCGAAGGTTGCGTATATGACAAGGCTTGCGCGAAACCTTCATCCATATTTGAACTTTGACAGCAAATTCGACGTAAAGAGTACAGTGCTAGGTAGACTTGAGGACTCTCAGCCTCCCAGTTCCGAAAGACAATTTAGTCAACATAGCGCGTTGACCAAGCGTTGAACTTGGTGGCCCCATCACTAAATGGGCGGACCGAATATAAGTACATGAGCAGTAGTAGAATCAGTTATAACTGACACCGTACCTTAATGATATTTCGAATCTCCAGCACGAGTGGAGCGTAAAGTCCGTTTTTGACATATGGGAAATCAGACCAAAATAAGACGGTGAAATGGTCAGATCAGGGATGATATTATAATATTGATGGCTATCTTACCGCTGGCGGAGCCTGCATGATAATTACACGATAAGATTGGCTGGTGATTTATGCCGTATGATAAAAACTCAGACCATATGTTGAGGACTCGCAATCTTGCCCATGATTCCAATGACAAGACATTTATTGTGAATATTATATAGCACATGATGTAGCATTATTTGAGGTTAAAACGACTAACAAAGTTATTATAAGAGAGCAGTAGCAGTAGACGAGTGTAGGAAATCCGAGGAAATAATTAGAGCTTACAAGCTAGCAGTCGATGACAGCACTCGTCTACTTTCGGGCTCCAACTCTGACAGAAGGCGGGTGGGGACGCACATAGTGACCATCAACTCGAAATGTGATAGCCTCAGACTCCAGGCTTGTGCTCCAGGTCCTCGCCGACAGCTGGGGGATGGAGCAGAAGCATGCACCTCATCGCCATTGAGTACATTGCTCTAGCATGCTGTTGGCTTTGTGTTTGAGGTGTTCTGGGTTTGGTGAGATGCTTAAATGCGTAGTAAACATAGAAGATGTACCAGGGCCAAAATACCGGAAGAACTGGACAATTTTCCAGGACTTGAGGTGAGACAAGTGAGTGTAGTGACAACCGGTGGTGGAGAAGCGTATAATACAAGTAGGGAATCAAACAGAGAGTACAGGGTAGGATTATTGCGGGGGGAAGAAAGAGAAAAGTCGAAGGGAGGAGAGAGAAAAGGTGGAGAGAGAGTTCAAAAAGGCGACACAAAGGTCTTATCTTATCTTATCTCTCTATCAGCTTTAGGGCTGGTTTCATCATCTGTCTCTGATTGGCCAATATTATATTTAGACGTTTGAGTGTCGCGCAACCCAGGCAGGAGTGCTCGCTTAAAATAACTAGAGGTCTTCTCTCGTAGTTGGAATGCATGTCGCCACTTCAGACATTGCCTCGCAAGGGCTATAGGTAGGAACAGAAGCAGAAAGACGCCGAGCGATTGGTGTTCATGCGCCCAATGTGGTGTGGCTGGGTTTCTTCCCCCGCTCGCCTGCTCCACTTTTGCATCATTGTAAAGGTCAGCAGGTATTCAAATCTCTACCGTTTTTATTGTTCATTAGTATTTGTGTCTACCTAAAGCGGTGGCTGTCATATGCAGTTGAAGTTATCGCTCAATGATAATTTTGTTTCTGAAATGGTCTCCGTATTTTATATTTGACTAACAAATGTACGAGCAAGATCATCAGTTTTGATCAATGGTAAAGTGTCCGCGACATGGTGTTCGGCCGAAATTCACTGCCACACTGTAACAATATGTTAACTCAATGGGAATGCGTCACCATCCGTGATCATACAAAACTGTCTCGACGACGATATTATAACGGTGATCACTCGGTATAACGGTCAAACTTTTCCCACCCATTTAGTGATGGCCCATATCCTGCTTGGTTTCACAATGTGAGGGAGCGTAGTCCCTTTGAAGCCTTTCTGGCGCCTTGGATGACTAAGGAAACAATGTACTGACGGATTGCATCATATTTCTCGTAGAGTCATTGACTCGATGGACAAATTCTCTCCAAAGCTTGTCAGGTACGTACTATACATTGACCATTGCGCCTTTCTGTGCAGGTGAGGTGACATATCCTTCATGGCCAACATGGCTATGCTGGTGCGAGGTCCGCACTGACTCGCATAGCTGTCAGTGATGATTCTGTGTTATATTTCCGATCTACGAAGAGCTCGATCAAAAATAGACTCGGCCTACCCCACATGAACAGGTCAAAATAGGTTCGCACGCTGCCATCCGCTGATAAGACCAGCATCTCGGGGGCCCCTGCGCCTCTAACCATGGCAGATACAACGCAACGCGCTCTGCTGAACGCTTTCTTGCGAACCATCTCAGATGATATCATTCCGCTGACATCATCAGGCGTCGCGAAGGGCGATAAGGTCTTCGGCGCCTCCATTCTTCGAAAGTCGACGCTGGAGGTTATCGTATCAGCGACTAATAACGAGACGAAGTCTCCACTCCTGGTGCGTCTTATTTATCTCGTTTGTTCTATGTCATACGAGTTCTACTAACGAAGGAGTTGACTGATGTAGCACGGAGAGACGAACTGCCTGTTGAAGTTCCACGAGTTGGAGGATAGACCTTCCCCGAAAGACTGCATCTTGCTCTCTACGCATGAGCCGTGTTCTCTGTGTGAGTTTCACTGCCAAAGAGAAATTGCCTCTTGACGAGCTGACATGGGTTGTACAGGTCTTTCTGCTATCTCATGGAGCGGCTTCAACAGCTTCTTCTACCTCTTCACGTACGAAGATACACGTGAAGTCTTCACGAACCCACACGACCTCAAGATCTTGGAGGAGGTACTGAGAGGAGTTTATGCTGCACCCTCAATAATATGGCTAATATAACTATGTAGGTCTTCAAAGTGAAAGCAGAAGGCGAGACAGACGAAGCATACAACAGACGACCTTTGTACAACAGACAGAACGCCTTTTGGACCGGCAAGTCTGTGGCCGTTTTGATCGAAGAACTTGGCGATCCGGCAGAGAAAACTGAGATGTTGGAGCGCTTTCGCGTTGTTCGGGAGAGGTACAATGGCCTCTCGCATACGTACCAGAGAAGCAAAGGCAAGAGTGATATTCCGTTACCATGAAGGTATGGAACATTATTTCAGCTTAAACCATGATACATGTGTACAATGTCCTTTGAGACCGGTAGTATACGTACATGATTGGGTCCAATGAAAATGTAATTCACATGCTAGTCATCAGGATTTTGGCACGTACATTAACTGCACTTTCCTGACTTTGCCAGAGTGAACCTACTTTCCCAAAATTGAAACCACAATTCTGCTACATCTAAGGATTCAAGTCGGTGTAGCTGATACTAGCCAGAAGCTGTGCTAGCAATTTCCGCCGCAAAGTACCGAGATATGATCATTAATGATGACGCGGACGTTTGACGTCCGGCTGCGTTACAGATGGTTAGGTGGTTGAATGCACCTACAAACAGCGGGTTAACGCCTCGCTGGTGCGTGAACGGTTAATATCCTTTTTTCTATCTACCTCGTGTCTGATTTTTTTTGCACGTTGCATACGGCGCTTTCTCTCGTCAAAGTGCCCTTCTCCTTGTCGCACTACATTACTTCGACCATATTCTCGTTTCCCCCGCGACGCCTCGTAAGCAAGAAACAGATCAAACAAAGTGGTACGATAGGTACTACTTTACCTCACCGTTTTCACAGACAATAGTATGTATTCGATCCTAGCGGAGATATTGGCTATTATTTCCATAACATGCCCTTCTAGTGCCACGGAATACATTCTCTCTCTCCTCTCACGGAACGGACAATATCACACCCTCGCCCTCACAAATTACGGCTGGCTTTTCATTGTGGTGGTTGTTTGTTAAGTAAAATCACTGCTTTAAATGGTACCGTATGCATACTTTTATTCGTCAATGGTCCGTTCTGCTTCTGGCAGGCTCTTACTGTACTTTGAAGTCAGAGGCTAATCGAGAACACAATCGGAAGTAGGGAAGATTTTCCATACTCAAGATTGAATCGGAGTTTGTTACATTTTTTCCCCCAGACTGATACACATATTTTCCCATGTCATTGTGTCGCAGACGCCATATTCCGTACAGTCCGAATTAAGTATATATACAATGAACACTCTTTGGTCAAACCCCAACCTTTATCCGACGCTAACATGAATACAAACGCGTCTCATATTATATCATCTTGAGTGTCGACAATCGGAAGGAGTCTGAACTGGTCTCTGGTCGGATGTCAATCAAAGACGGTCCCGCCATCAACCACGAACTGAGGATTAGTATACGTCAGTACCAAGTTCGGAGAGACATTCATCGAAGCTGGTAGACAATACGTACGGTTTGACCTAGGAGTACCGTATAAGCCAATGAACTTTGAGTTTATATATGGATTCCCAAGACATACCAGTAATAAAGCGCGACTCGGCAGATGCGAGGTAAGAAACTAGCCCAGCAACATCTGAAGGCTTTCCAAGACAACCAAGCGCTGACGAGTGGGTGGACTAGGAAACCGGCTGAGAAGCACACCCTAAAATACAAACAAACATCGATGTACCAATGACTTGACGAGACCCTCATCGTTCCCCGTCACCCTCATCGATTCTTCGATGGACTCTCTCACTGGAACGTGTTCGTTGTCACGGTAAGCAAACATGCAGAGGATAGTTTATAGGTACATACTCAAAGGAGTATCAATGGTCCCAGGCGCAACGGTATTTACGGTAATACCATGCGATCCAAGCTCAGCCGCTACCGATTGCGTCAAACCGCGCACAGCGAACTTCGAAGCCGAATAGGTGCTGGCCAAGGCAAATCCTGAAACGTAGCAAATCAGATAAATGAGAATTCAGGCTATAGACACGTAAGACGAGGTTCGATGCCTCAAGACTGTACCTCTCTTTCCTGCAATAGAACTAATGCCGATGATACGCCCCCCGCTTCCTTGCTTGAGCATCCGTTGAGCGGCGTGTTTGTAACAGAAAAACGTGCCCTTTGTGTTGACAGCAAAGACTCTGTCAAATTCTTGTTCGGTAACTGCAATGCATGAGCGCGTCAATAGGTTTGTCACGGAACGAGAAATGTCCGCTTATAACTAACTTTCATGAAATGGCTTGTCGTGAGCAATTCCAGCACTGTTGACGAGCTGCAGAAAGTGAGAGCGATGGGAGATAAATTTGGTATGAACGACTTGATATGTATCAAAATTTCATGACAGCGAAAGTAGACTCACCACGTTCACTCCTCCCAAACTTTCTACCACAGACCCCACCACATTCTGGACCTCGTGTTCAGCGCTTACATCCCCGAGCGAGATGCAGGTCCGGATATCGGAGCCTGCATGAGAGCGCGTCCTAGATATCTCGAGTGACAGCTCCTCAACGGCTTCTCGTTTCGCAGGCAGATCGCAAAGACCGAGGTGGAATCCGTCGGAGGCGAGCCGCAGCGCGATGGCACGCCCAATGCCCTGGGCGCAGCCTGTTACAAGTGCAACGCCTTTAGTTGCCGACATACCAACTACTTGCTGGCGTATTGGAACACTTGTGTCTGGTGTCTCGAGGGGAAAGTGGGGTAATTATCCCTCGGTGAGGTCTACCTGGGGAATTGAGAGTTTATAACGATGTTAACTACGACAGATAGTGGACAATTATCGCTTAGCGCATTGTGGGGCTGCATGTTTTTCAGTCTACGCCGTATTAGACAATTGTATGATCCGTTGCTTTGTTGGTATAACTTCTGAGGATCTATGAATGGAGCTCGCCACCGCCACTGTTGGGTGGCGGCACGAAACAACGGGCGTCTTCGTGTAAATACTCTCATGTGCGAATAAAATGTGCGGAGTTCGCACTGTGAGCACACGACGCTACGGGACCGGTGATCGTTGAGAATGGATCATGCTGAAGATGAAACGCCCATTTTCCTGGTACATCGATACACCCCATGAAACTCTCAAAGTTCCTGGCATTTTACATTCGTAAGTTAATTGTTTTGTTTTATTGTCTCACGTATAGTGACGCGAACAATCCCTTCAGCTGTCAGCATAACGGCGATTAAGTTATTGGCTAGAATGATGAATCTGTATTGCCTATGAATACAATATGTCATAGCGTATCATCCCTTACGTGTTCAACAACAAGCGCATCAAAAGAGGACATATTATGTGTTCACATAACGTGCAGAAGCAGCTAGCACATGCACGACGCCACATGACTCAAGTGCACGCCGCGAACATATCGTGAGAAACTCAAATGCAAAATAGCACAACATACAGTCAGGGGCACTGTATTCTAACGAAGTTTTTTCTTCTGAGACTCCTGCTTTGAAGACGAATCAGCGAGTGAAAGAACCTTCTTCCGCCGCAAGTCGTGAATTTTCGACAGGTCGGAACTACGCTGCGCAGCGTTGACTATATTCACATTAGTCAAAGTAGAGCCCGCCGTCGATTGATACCTGCAAAGACCTCGAGTTAGCTTGGCCCTCTAGCTACCATGGAAAAGTGTTATTTGCCGTTTGACCTTGATGTCGAGTGAGTAAAAAGAGTTAGCTTGCTTCAATTAGTATACGGGATGTAGGGAACGCACCAGTCATGAAGCTTGAATCGGCGGAAGCGAGGTATGATACTAGGCCTGCTATATCCTCGGGCTGCCCGAGCCTACCTAGTGGGGCGTGGCTCGGATCCTCCGATATAAATGATGTCAGACTCTATGATTGACCTCTCATTCCCGGAAATAACCTGCTTACTATCACATCAGCCAGGCCAGCCGGACTTTCCTCGGTGAGCAGCTTTTCTAGCGCAACCCCTGCATCTCTCACTACAGTGTGAAGTAAACAGGAAAGGCGTTGTTGGTCAATAAAGCAGTGTCCCTATATCTTCAACTACTCACGGAGTTGAGTTTCGATGCTCCCTGGCGCACATGCATTTACAGTGATGCCGTACTTCCCAAACTCGGATGCAGCCGCCTGTGTTAACCCACGTACGGCGTACTTTGAAGCAGAGTAAGGTCCGATAAATGGAAGGCCTATAGAATATATCCAAGCCAATTGTAAGTTCTTAAGCGAGTTCATTTCTAGATTCAAGAAGCGAGAGATAACACCTCTTTTGCCCGTGATGGAGCTCATGCCAATAATGCGCCCGCCTCGACCCTGCTTTATCATCTGCTTCCCGACATGTTTGTAGTAGAAGAATGTGCCTTTGGTATTGACTGAGAAGATGTTGTCCCATTGTTTCTCAGTGGTTATAACAAAGTTGAAGCACGTCGACCCGGCCGACATGGTCAGTATTCCTGGCCCCAGCCATGCTCCTAGATTGAATAAGGGTGTGCTTACTATCGCAAAGTAAGTTGACTGGGCATATGGCAGCTGCGGTAACCACCTGCAGTGCACGATTCAGCCACAATTACTCTTCGGGAATAGAGTGTCGTGGCATTGGGGACGAGGCGGAGCATCAAGGAGACTCACCACGTCGATCCCGCCCAGCTTACTTACAACATCTTTAATCGAATTCCGCACAGTATTCTCTACGCTGACATCGCCTAGCGCAACATGTGTACGGATGTCAGAACGGCGCTTTGAGAGTTCATGCACAAGGTCTTCGACGTGCCCTTGTTTCCCCGGCAAGTCAGTCAACGCGAGATGGAACCCATCCGATGCAAGGCGAGTGGCGACAGCGCGACCGATGCCCTGGGCACAGCCTGTTACAAGAGCGACACCTGTGTTTACTGGGAGCATGATGATCAGTGAAAGCGGTACAGAGAAGAGAAAGGGCCGAAAATCATGTCAGGAAGACAAGGTTCATATATCCTCTCACACGACGGCAATTATGTGACTTTACGATCGAGTACCAGCACCGCTTGTGGGAAGAAATACACCTGCTGGAAGCTGGTTATCTTGTCAACAGACCGACAAACTCCGGGGTTCCGCACATGAGTATCGAAGACCGTTATCTATTTTGATTCTATTGTTGCTCACATCGGCTGGGTGTAATGACGTATGTGCAAGAAGCTCCAGTGCCGTACAAAGGACACAAATTTGGGAGGCCATGAACCCAGAATCCTGCGTTTCCACGCGATAAGACCATGTGATGCAGAGGGGGAAGATAACTTGTAAATACTGTATGTTGCACCCGCAAGAATTGAATGCTTCATGATCACCGATATGGCGTCACGATCCAGGATGGGGCAGGAAACTAGGCTGGCTACTGGAGGTGGGAAAGTCTCAGCGGCAAGTATCCGTGAGGAGAAAGAGACGGCTTCAAAGTAACCTTGTCGAACGAAGACTAGATTAGTCTGGCCGATGTTTTATCAGAGCTCAACTATACTGTGTGGCATCCGTTAAAGGCGGACTGGGACGACTATCCACGCAAGCCTGTGTCGGTTCTATGACAAGCACTGCGGATTGAAGGCGTCGCCAGTATAAGGCTGAGCGAATGTGTCCCTACCCTTTATAGGGTCTGTTTGCCTCAGATAATCACATACGATGTTTTAATCCAGATGATAGTATTTGGCTAGTACGTCTGGTTCAATTTGTCTATACAGGAATTTGAATAATTAGGCATTTACAGTTCTAAAAGTCTCTGAACCTTTATCTTTGAAGTCTCCGACATTACCACCAGAGTCAGCCTCGCCATCAACACCGATATTAGAGACTGGGCCTCGGAACCAATGTACGCCTCCGTATACAGGGAAGTAATAACCCACCACAACGAGTGTGAATGTTCCTCCTAGGACGACGACCGCATAGTTCATTTCTCCAGCGTTGATGTTGGGAGAAGCGGGGAAGAGAAAAATGATGATCATGAAGACCATGAACGCCAGCGCGACCGACAACACTGGAACACTCTGCATTGGTCCAATGACATAGCGTAGATTGCGTACGTCAGCCTGCTAGAGGATGGGTATCAGAAGAACGGAGTCAGACGCACCCATGATCCTAAGTGAAACGGACCAGGCCTGAATCTCGAAGTTTCGTCGGCGCTTTTCCGCGCAGCCAAAACTCTCGCAGACATAGGCCCAATGTACGCCACGTATCCCGCCGCAGTAGCCATCCCGAACACGGCGTTTATTGCCTGAGCGCCCGCAAAACTCAGCAGGCCCGTCAGCATGGCGAACACGACGACCATCCACACTGCGAACACCGGGGTACCTTCTCCAGTTGCTATGGCCGCACTCAATCCCACTCGTGGTTTTGAGTCACGTCGACGGCGCCCGTATCCAAGACTGTAGACGTAGCGCGAAAACGGCAGTGCGCCGTCCCTTGCGAACGCGAACACCTGGCGTGAGACGACGAGCAGGTAGCTGGAACCGACAAAGAACTGAACGGCAATTACGAGCGACCAAAGTGCGAGCGCGGCATTCTTGCCTAGAGAGGCGTAGAATATCTGCGCCATAGGCTGCCCGAGAGGCGAGTCGATGATATTGGTGGGGTCAGGGCCCATGCAAAATGCAATGGAGATATTTAATGCTGAACATAACATGGTGATCAATTTTTTTCGAGTGACGTCGTGCACTACCGGACGAGGGAGGAAGGGGTATGCATACCTAAGCCTAGGATGAATCCTAGGGTAACAGAGCCCATCGTTGCCCATGGCACTGCAATTGCTGCGTTCGACGCCTCTTCACTCATGTGAACGCTGGAGTCGTATCCGGCTGTTATCAATTCCTTAGCTCTACCAATACCTTTGAGGATACAGAACATAACTGACAGACTGTCCAAAGAGGGGCGAGAAAGCTCAGGAAGAACGCAAACCCCGAGGGCCAACCGCTCACTGTAACAAACGGCATGGCGCATGTTAGTCCCAGACACTATCACATCAACGACTTATCGAACGATTGCGATAACTTACAGTTTGTCCATTCGCCAAATGCATACGAAGGCACATTCTTCAACTCGGTAGGGGTCACAGCGGGTAGCACAGCAATTACAACAATGGAGAGACTACAAAGGTTGGAATGAGGTGCGTCAACATATTTATTGAGGAAAATGAGGGACAGTGCCACTCACAAGATTTCCAAAAGGACACAGAAGTTTTGAAGTCTAGCGAGCACTTTTGTGCATAGTGTACATACCATGCCATGTAGCAGCAGAGTCGCGATGAAGATACCGCTGCATTCGAATATCAAGTCCAAATCACCACCAGGAATACAACATACAACAGTGGAGAACTCACAAGTTCTGCGGCTGAGTGGCAACGAACGCTCCGTCCGTAGCCATGCTCACAGCTGCCGTGAGTTGCAGCGAAAACGCCCAGTCGACAGAGGCCATGGCGATGCTGTTTGCAATTGTATTTGCGTCTTTAGGGTTGATTAGTAGGCTACTTGGTCGATGCAATTACACAAGCTTACATCCAACAATCCATGACATGAAATTTTTGCAGCCTGGCGGAGAAAGCGCGTGCGTCCAGTAGTATAGCTAGACGTTTTTCAGCTGTATCCTCAACTTTACGCGGTGGCCAGTAACTGAAGTCTCACACCACCTGATGTTGGGTTTGCCGAAGCGAGCTCAGCAACACCCAGGGCAATGCACAAGATGAAAGGGAAGGCGGCTATCCACTGGAATCAAATGAGATCGTGATGGGATAATTAGTCAGGGAAAGTGGAACTTACGCCCCATATCATCGCCACGGGTCCTCCATTGGGGATGGAATTGAAGAGAACCGAGCTGTCAAATACGCACGGCACGTGTATGAAGGGATGAATGAATGGGGGTCGTCTGACCGCAGAGCGTTGCATCGCTCACGCTATGCTTGGAACCAGCCCCATTGACATCAGACATACTGCGAATATCTGGCCGATGGCAAGAGGGGAAAACAATCAGTGTTTCTCCATCATTTTGAGAATCAAGAGAACAGGATGGTGCTGGCGCACCTCAAACGGAGAAAACTCGCGCTTCAGCTCCTGCTTGTAACCAATCCTTGCGAGGAGTGCCTCATCTGCTTCTTGAACGTTACGTGAGGGAAATCCAATTTGGGTTGGCGGGCTTTCAATCATGATGGGGAGTGTGCAGGCACCGTTCGAGGCCCACACTCTACTGCCCACCCTTTTATCTTATTGAGCAGACCCATAGAACCAGAACAAACGCGGTAAGCCATTGAACTCAAATGAAACACGTGAAGGATGAGCGCGAGCGGCTAGATACGCAATCGCACACGATTGCACCAGACCACCGGTTTTGCTGTAAGAGGTTTAAGTGACACATGGGAAAAGGTTGAGCTTTCAAGAACGTGTTCAGAAATGTTGAAAGCCGGCAGGCACTCCCAATTGTAATCGACAAAGAGAGTTGCTCATGAACGTTGAACAGCCAATAATAATCGATTGAGAGAGGGTTGCGCCTAAAGCTATAGCACGCAGAGAAGTGAGCTGATCTGAGCTGGCTGAGGCTCAAGCTCAAGATCGATAACGAAGCTCCAACCCTAACCCTGAGATAAATTCCTGCGAAACACGAGTAAACAAAAAGCGGAGGAAATGCAAAGAAACTCCATAAAGAAACAAGCAATTACTCGTAAGTCTTGACGAAGTCGTTGCTGGTAGATGACTATCCGGCAAACTAAGGGTTTAAAGCAGCGGGAGTGTTGTAAAGTGACGCGCGCAAGGCGCCGTCACGTGATTACGTCGCAAGATTCCGTCTATCTATACAGTACATCAGCCTCAGTTCGTACTCGATACCCGTAGATTATTCCTGTACGCAAGACCTACTAGTCGTCGTCTCGACGCCTCAATTCACTCGTTTTATCGTGCTCTCGCCCCTCCGCTCGCTCCCCTTCAAAAGGGAGTTCCTTACGTACTGTACCAATATCCTCTGTTTCTTTCAGAGCGTCGGCACAAGGATAACAACTCTTCTCCCATCGTCTAATGACATTATTACCTTTAAAAGCGATTGAGAACGGGTAAACTAGCTTGAGTCCATATTTTTAAAAGTACAATGGTATTGATGAGATGAAATGTACCAGAAACGGAGAACAGTCTACACAAAAAGCTTGCCCGTTTCTGAGGCACCGTCAACGCGTGGGGCCTTGCATTCTGAACTCTTCTGAAGCTCAATGTTACCAAAGGCGATAGTTGACATCTCTCTCGAGTCATATGTATCGCAGATTACAGTTGTGTCACAGCACCTCCGAAGGTTCAGGATTATCCATGGGCCAATCAGGGCTACTTGCACCGAATTTGTTCGACTCCCATAAGCAAATATGTATATCTGTTAGTGGGAACGCCACATCAGTTTACAATATGGAAGACAGAAAGAAGAGGAATGATTACGTTGGTAATGTTTTCGGCGTTGAGGATTCCAAAAAGCATTGAGAAGGCGACACTGAAATTATCTTAGGATCAGTAGGGTTTCAACACTCAATTTCAACGGCTGTAGGATCACATGAAGAAGTAAAACAGGTTATCTCGAACGATCACCGACACGAGAGCACCGATTGACCGGGTTGGGCTTTTCCACGAAGAAGCGGGGATTTCTTTGAATGTGTAACGCAAGATAGCACCGCAGAGAACGAACTCGTAGGTCATCCACAGGGTATTACTTGTTGTCGTGATCCATGACATTGACGCTGGAATTGGATCCTCACACACATTGAGACCTGCGATAGCGATGCGATCTAAGTATTTTTCGGGTCAGTAGAAGCCCTTCGCGTGCAATGATCTTGTAGTTTACCTGTGGATCCTAGCACTGCTTTAAATGTTCCAAGATTCGAGGCAATGCCTATGCCTTGAACAATAACAAATAATGTAGAAATGGGATAAAGGAATGATTTGGGCCGGCCGAGTAATGCATACACGCGCATGGTCATCATGCCTGGATAATGAATTGAGACCATGTAAAAATGACTCAATAAAGTAGAGGAAAACCTTGCAAAACACAGTTGAGGATTAGGTTGAGTACTGCTCCGGATGACCACAGATAAAAGCCTGAGAGTTGTTTGATAAGGCTATGACTGACATGGAAAGGAGAGGTCTAACAGCTGTACACAATCTGAGAATTAATAATTGGCAAAAGTCGCTGATGCGTACCACTTATTGAACTAGTATTGAGCCGGTTTGGCCTTCTAGATAAAGATGGACGAACTCACCAGAGGAGACACCGGTCCGTTCAGAAGAGACGAAACTTGTCGACGAGTCAGATGATAGGAAGCCATGTGTGGCGCGGGTCAACACACCTCCTTCCAATCTAGAGACGTGAGGTTAAGCGCAAGCGATGACTTTACGGGCTGGATACTTACCCTGCGTAGCCTAAACCAAGATAGCGCAGCTGGAAAGTCGCAATGTTATTCCAGTCTATCAAATGCAACCGATAAACATCATACCACCATATATACTAGTGTTGTGGACGTGAACTTTCGAGACTGTAACACGTTGGCATGCAATGAACCTTAGCAACATTTTGAGTCTTACCCATATGAGCTCCACCTACGGAGAAAGAACCGTGAGGATTAAGAGCTAGTGAAGACTAGTTGCATCGCACTCGCCTCAGATGTGAAATTCAGTACTGTGTACCAATATCGTTTGCGTGGACGTGAGACGATGGACCACGCATGAGTGAGATCTCGGTCGCACCATAGTCATATAAAACCAGGAATGATTCAGCGACTGGACGTTGACCTATGAGCAGCTTGCTGCAAGGATAAAGAACGAGCGAATCTTACGTCCCACATATTCTTGCGTTACGTATAGGCGTGCCCATGATAGAAGCTCCGGGCTATAGTATGTCATCGTGAGGGGTTGGGGGCTAATAGCGTAGCGAGCAGAGGGAGTTCGAGCTTTTATGGGCGTCGAAGACCGGCCATTGATAAGATTCACAGAGAAAAGAAGGGCCGGGTTAGTCGGCACCGAACACTGGGAAGTCGCTTCCCTTACGCAGCACAATGTGAACGTGCTTCCGAGGATCATCTGTCACAGCGCTTAAACAGATAGACGCCTGATAAATTCCGGTAATGCAAGATACACGGCAGGCATACATCAGAGTCATTCGGTTTGACGTTGAGCTTGGCACTGTTCGAGTTCATATGAGATAATTGGACATGTTCGTTTATGAAAAACATCCACATCGTGGAGTCATGTCTGTCGTAGCTGAGTGCTGAGCCTTGACCGCAGCTAATAAAGGCTGTGTTGCTATGTCGTCTCTCCCACACAAGAGAAGGGCTCCCCTGAACAGAGTTAGAACATACAGTGAAGGCTATGTCATAACGTTCCACTGGACGGAGAACAAGAATCTCTGATCATAGCCTCGATTGCAACGAAGGATCATTGTGGCGGCAGTATACTTCTGCCGGGAGAAGGTTGAAGGATTGCGGGAGTGAACGTGAAGAATCACTGGAGCAGACGTGAAGAACCACTGAAGCGATCTATCGCTTTGTCTTAAAGCATCAAGGATCATTATGGATGCACAGCAAGTGACGAATTATTTAGGAACGTTTGCTGTGATTCTGATATCTGACCTTGAGCGAAATACTCTGATCGAGCGCTCTCTGCCCCTTTTTCGGCGCCGTCTTTGTCTTCTCGCCGGTTAACGCTCTCGCGATAGGGGTCCGGGCGAGCATGAGCGTCAAAGTTTGGCACCGGGCCCCGAAACCAGTGCACGCCACCATAGACCGGGAAATAGTACCCCGCGATGACGAGCGCGAACGTTCCACCAAGAACGGCGACCGAGTAGTTCATGTCTCGAGCGCTGGCTGCGGGAGAGGCGGGGAAGAGGAAGACGACGATCATGAACACCATGAACGCCAGCGCGACCGATATCACCGGGGTGCTCTGCAAGAAAGTACAGTCGATTGAGTTGTCAGTGTCCGGTAGAGTGAGGTTGATTAAGAGAGAAAAGAGGGCGCGCACCCAACGACCCATGTGGAACGGCCCGCGCCTGAATCCTCCATGACCAGCTTTGTCCACGTCACTTCCTCTGCGAGAAGCCAGCACCCGCGCGGCCATGGGCACGATGTACGCGACATAATTCGCCGCGACGGCCATACCGAACACCGCGTCAATCGCCTGTGCGCCCGCGAAGCTCAGTAGACCGACGAGCAGCGCAAACGCAACGACGAGCCACACGGCCGCCACCGGTGCTCCCTCTACCAGTCCTACCCCTAACCCCGCCTCCGCTCTGGCTCCTGCCGCCGAATCTGATTTGAGGTTAGCTTTCGTACTACGGCCTGGACTAGAAATCATACTTCGTCGCCCGGGGCGCCAGTATCCGAGAGAGTAGACGCTGCGCGAGAACGGCAGCGCGCCGTCCCGCGCGAACGCGAACACCTGGCGCGAGCACACGAGCAGGGTGCTCGCGCCCATGAAGAACTGCGCGACGAGCACGAGGGACCACAGCGCGAGCGCGCCGCGCACGCCGAGGGACGCGCGGAAGATCTCTGCGAGCGGCTGGGTCTTGCCGAGGGGCGAGGATACTATGACGGCGGTGACGGAGGGGCCCATGCAGAATGCGAGGGAGATGTTTACGGCTTGGAGAGGATGTTGGTGGTTAGTATTTGATATTGATGTTGCGGTGGGAGGGGAAAGTGAGCGTACCTAGGCCGAGGACGAAGCCCGCTACGACGGAGCACATTGTCGCCCACGGAACGGCAAGCGCGGCGTTGGACGCTTCCTCGCTCATGTGCACGCTCGAGTCGTATCCGGCTATAGATTTTTTTTGTTCGTCAAACTTCAAAAGGCCGCATTAAGAGAACATCAAGCTGACCGACTGTCCAGAGCGGCGCGAGGAAGCTCAGGATGAATGCGAAGCCCGAGGGCCAGCCGCTCACTGTACAGTACGTGCAATACGATGCGAGGCGACGGGATGTCAGTCGTCTGGATCTGAGAGGGACGGCTAGGCTTACAATTCGTGAACCCGCCGAATACGTACGAAGCCGAGTTCCTAAGCTCGGGTGGGGTCACTGCGGGGAGCACGACGACCACTACGATGCATAGGCTTTCAGTTGAGCGACGCAGCGAAGGACGTGTCAGTGCGCACGATTGACACGGTGATGAGGGTTTCACTCACAGCACTTCCACGAGGATGAACAGGTTAGCGAGCCTGGCGAGCACCTTGGTGCCGAGCGTGCAGACGAAGCCGTGGAGCAAGAGGGCGGCGACGAAGATGGTGTTGCAGTATAGTCGTTAGTTAGGATGGAAGGTTGAAGGCGACTGTCTAGATGACGAGAGGCTCACAAAGTCTGCGGCTGCGTCGCAGCAAACGCGCCGTCCGTGGCCATGCTCGCAGCCGCCGTGACCTGGACCGCGAAGGCCCAGTCGACGGAGGCCATTGCGGTGCTGTTGCCGATCGTGTTTGCGTCTAGAATGGATCGTTTGTCTTTGTTTCAGCTAGAGCTGTTGAAGAGGTGAAATGATGCTCACACCCTACAACCCATGAAAGGAAGTTCCGAGATCCTGGAGAGCAGAGCGCGTGTGTCCAGTAGTATAACTATAGTGTTCCGTTTGTTACTTGGTGCGGTTCTTCAAGAACAGCTATTGGTAACTTACACCGCCAGATGTGGGATTAGCCGATGCGAGCTCCGCAATGCCAAGGGCCATGCAGAGGATGAAGGGGAAGGGGGCTACCCACTATGTGCGCAGTTAGCTTTAACGTGGTAAGCGGGGTAAGGCGAATGAAAAGGGTAACTGACCCCCCAGACCATCGCCACGGGCCCTCCGTTTGGGATGGAGTTGAAGAGGACCGATCTGTATGAATGAGCGAAGCTTTCTTGTTCGCAGAAACTTGATGCACGTACGCTATGCACGGGACAATGCTCATGACGTTCAGACATACTGCGAATATCTGGGGATGTGGCGAGGAAAAGGGGTCAGTAAGAGCAGTCGGTTCTTACAGATTACACCACTCAAGATGGAGTAGGCGACGCACCTCGAAGGGCGAAAACTCGCGTTTGAGCTCTTGTTTGTAGCCGATTCGCGCAAGGAGGGCTTCGTCTGCGTCTTTAACGTCTTTGACGTGGTGTAATGGAGAAGAGGCAGCTTGGGATGGGCTTTCCATGGGTTAGTGAGCGTAGGAAAGGGAGAGGCCAGGAGTGGCGCCCGATAGCAGACATAAAAAGTCGATGCGATAAAGGATTAGAAATTCCATACCTCAGCTGAGGGGCAGGCGGCTAGATAACGAAATTCTAGTACATACCTTCGTCGGACGTCCATTGGGGGCGGGGTTGTGAGTATTATGCTAGTTCGGAGAGATTGATGCTTTGGCAAGATTCTTGAAGCAATATTAAGCGTTTCATATGTGCATATAGTCACGAGCTCTACGGCAAGAAGTGGTTATAAGTTTCGTCGTTCAGAAGTCGGGCTCCGCTTCGTTGACGTTATGAGAAGGCGGGAACGTGAAATGTGCTTACTTATGGTAGCGATCAGGCGCAGGAGAGCGGCAGGGTTAGCGATGTTGCGTAGGATACAGATGGCGACAATGAGCTGATTAGGAGTTGGAGATGGTGGAGGAGAAAGTGGATGAGCCCCAGGTCGCGTGCCGTGCGCGTCGGAGGCGGAGGCTTTCCAACGCGCGCCTCGAGAACATGAACAGGGGTACGTAATAGAGGACCGCCTTTCTCTCCCCTTCACCTTTATTCTCTCTCGTTGTTTGACACGATTCAGATACGAAACGACTCATAGAAACGTATGCTCAGATCTCTCCTGACCGCATCTACCTCCACCGCACAACCAGGCTCCCCGAACCCCAACAACTCGCCATCCCTCTCACGTGCAAACTCCAACAGCAGTGCTTACGCTGAATCCAACCTATCGCGCCCGGCATCAGCGCAGGCCTCTAGGGATGTACAGACCATGCAGGAGGTGATGCACGCGGACGTCGACGAGCTCAAGTTCAGTATGGAAGTCGACCAGAGGATAGAGGTGCGTTCGCCTATGTTTTACAACAAGGCTATAGTATCAATTATCCGTTTGCATCGTTCGATTACAGATTTTAACACGCATACGAGACACTCTGCGCGTCCAAGCCAAGACCGCAGACTCCTTCCGCGCGTTCGATGGCTTCCTCACACTCGTGCACGTCCTCTCGACGCTCCCCGCTATCGCCTCTGTTTCTATCTCCAAGAGTGACCCCGGGTCCGATTCTGGTGCCGCTGTACGCGCGTGCATGCGCGCAGCGTTCGAGGTCGCTGGCGAGGCGCTGTGGGAGAACGGGGCGAACCGCCAGTTCTTCGAGGTGAGTCCGATGCAGTTACGTGCCTCACGCAGACGATGACGCTCCTCTCAAATTAGCAAAGCGTGGGCTATGCCTCGCTCGGCGCTGCGCTCGATCCGCTCGTTGCGGACGCACATACGTGTGCCGACGTGCTCGGACTGCTTCTGACTGTCGCTTGTCGCGACTTCGCGCTCGTCGACTTCTTTATCGCACTGCCCCCGAGCTTAAGCATCGACGACCTCGAAGCCCACTTCGACCGATACGCACCTCGTTTATCGTCGGCACGGATCGTCCTCCCGGGTTTCCTCGGAGTTCTCTGGTCGTTCTTGCGCCCGCGCATGGAATCAACGAATGAAGACGCGGGATCGCTGCGCTACTTGACATACAGAATGCTCGATAGCGTCACCGCCGCATCGCATGCAAACGCGTGCGCCGTCACACGCTTCGAGCCTGACATGCCGTCGTACTTCCTCGCTGCATTCAGACGCAAGCTCCACGAATCTCGGGCCGACTCCGCTGTTGCCTTATCTTCGCCCGTCGACGTCTCAGAAGACAAACCCAAAGACAAGGACAAGGACAGGGACATGGAACGCCGCGCGCTCCAGCGGCTCGTCCGACGCACGTTTGAACTCGGCGCTACGACCGAAGACGCTCGCGCATTGCTCGAGAGCATCGTCCGCGCGGACTCTGAATCTACAAATCCGAGTCTCGACGGGGACATGCTCGACGCCGCACGGGCGGTCTCCCGTGCGCGCTGGCCGGCGCATGTGCTCCTCGGTCGCGGGGCGGCGATTTGCACGCGCGAGGGGGAGATCGGGCAGGGCCAGGGGAGGGCGCGGGGGCTGCCCGCGACGGGGTTTTCTGTTATGGTGCGTTTCTTGTCTTGTCTGTTATCTTCATTTTGCCTTCCAACTCCACTTGTTGACTACGACACGAACAAAAAGTAGCTTTGGGCCAACATCGACGCGCTCCCGCCGTCTACGCCCCCCGGGAGAACGAGCAAACTGTTCCGCGTGCGCACCGCCTCTGGCCCTGTGTTTGAGTTGTCTGTCGATGCGGGCGGGGGGCTAGGGTTGAGGAGCAGTACGCATCCTGCGCACAAGGCTTTAAACTCGAATGCAAATGGGAGGGCGGTGGTGGGCAGGGGGCGGTGGACGCATGTAGCGGTTGTGCATTATCCGAGTAGGGCGAGCTGCCCGTCTGTGCGTGAGTGCTGTCAATTGCTGCTCGAATGACTCGAAGTCCTTGCGGATGGGTGTATGCCGTAGCTAACGGGGCTTTTGTTGGTTTTTGGTTTGACGCAGGCGTGTTCATCGACGGTGTGCTCGCTGACTCTGTGCAGTGGGCGTATCCGAAGGGCGCGGTCCGCGCTGAAGGGGTCGTGTACGAGCTCGGTGACGCCTCTTCTTCGCCTTCCGGAGGCGGCGGTGGTGGAGGCGGGATGAGCTGGAGCATCGCATCGGCGTACCTGTTCTCGCATCCACTTCGTGCGTCCCTTCCCTCCTCTCATTTTCATCACCTCTTCCCCTCCCCTAGTTTCTATTAATAAAAGATAAAGCTGACGTGGAGAGATTAGCGGACGATATCATCCGTTTCGCGCACCATCTCGGCCCGCGCTACACGGGCACATTCCAGGACGGCGCATTGGCCAGGTTCTTGACGTACGACGCGTCGACCGCGCTCGGGATGCACCTCCTCGGCGGGCCGTCGGCGTCTTCACCGTCCTCTTCCTCCATTTCTGCTTCCGTCTCTGCTTCCTCAACTATTGCTGGTGCCGCAGCCGGATCTGGGGGAGGGGGTGGAATGTCGGGATCGGTAGCGCTGGGAGATAGCTCGGCGGCACTGAGGCAGGTGCTGAAGGATGGTGTGCCGTTTGGCGAGGACAGCATTGTGTGGCGGTTTGTGCCTGCGGATCTCGAGACGTCACCATCGTTATCGGACTCCGGCGAGCTGGATCGGGATGGGGGCAGGAGACACCCAGAGGATCAGGGTACGAGTACGAGTAGGATGCGGCTGCGTGCCCAGTTCGAGTCGAGCGGGAGCGGCGAGGTGGTGGTGATGCGCTGCGAAGCGATGGACGCGGCTGTGTGGAAGCTGGGGGGCGCGGGGGTGTTGGTTAGGCTTGTTGTGCTTGCGCAGGTGAGACCTACCCTAAGATTTCCTTTAAATTGGTTGGTGCCCTTTCCTTTTTGGCTAACGGATGCAAATTGGTGTTGTGGCGTAGACAGCGCACGAGCTCTCCCGTGCGGTGGGCGTTCTCGTGGACTGTGTGCGGAACTGCTGGAAGAACTCGGAGGATATGGAGCGGTTGAGTATGTCGACATCCGTCTACTTTTTATTTGCTGTAGGCGGCGAGTGCTAAAGATACTTTGCCGTTTATCAGATGGATACGACGTTCTCGCCGCTACGCTCCGGTCCAAAGCAGACCTCATCAACATGACGACGTTCGAGATGCTCTTCGAGTTCATGGGGCTCAACTTCCGCTCGCCCGAGTAAGCATTCACGTTGACTTCGACCCCATCCCACCTTCCGTACTCTTCAAAACAACTAACAAAGTGGATTCTAGCCAATCCACCATAATCAACGCGGCCGCATACCGTGCCATTGCGCTCGACTTCTCGCTCTGGTCGCGTGCGCGACCTGAGATTGCGCGCGTACACCTCGAGCATCTTACCTTCCTGCTGCGCGCTTCCAGGTTTAGAAGGTTCAACGCGCGTGTGCGGCTTGTGAGGTTGGGCGCCCTCTGGAAGTTGCTGTTTGCGCTGCAAGCGGGGTGGTATGGTGGTAGTGGCGAGGAAGGTGCTGGGGAGGCGGCAGACGAAGGAAACGGGAATCAAAGTGGAGGCGAGAGGATGAATATGATGCCGTACGTGGTTGGGGCACTTGCAGCACTCGTGCAGGCGCCTGTGGGGCCAGAGGATACGGTTAAGCCCGTGGTGTCTTATCTGGCTGCTACACTCGGTGATCTTTAATGTTCGACTGCCCTCTCGCTTCTTTGTTGCTGACAACATGCCTCAGACCCCCGCTCGGAGATGCGCAGCACCGGCTCCCCCGCCGTGCTCGAGGACCTCGTCTCGACGCTCCGTATACCTGCGTATTACGCGCGCTTCGCCGAGGCGCTGCCGCTACCGCGCGTGTGCCTGCTCCTGCTCGGCGAGCATCCAATGCCCGTCGTCGCGATGCAGGTGCTCAACATGGTCGGGTTGGGCTATGCGAACTCGAGCTCGTTCCATAGGCGGTTTGAGCTCGCGAGTGGGTGGACAATTCTGCGGAGTGTGTTGCCTGGGTGCTGGGAGGAAGGGGTGCAGGCTGCGGCGTTTGATCTGTTGCTTGGAGTCACGGGCGGTGGAGCGGAGGCGCATAGTGATGGGCAAGGTCATAGGCATCGTGGGGGGCATGGTGTAAAGGGGGCAGCGAGGCAGGAGGAGAAGGTGGTTGCGTGTCCGCAGATTGCGGGGGTGATGCTCGCTGTCCTTCACCGAGGGCTATTTGAGATGAGGAGTGTGGGGCAGGGGTGTGACGCTGGTAAGCATCAACAATAATTTTTGCAGCCTACATCTATGAGATACACTCAACTGTGATTACACACAGGTCCAAGCCAGGAGAACACTGCGAGTCTCATCGACGCGCTGACAGCGCTTTTCGGCGAGTCTACCTCGTTCCGCCAGCTCTTCAGGATGCAGAGCATCACCCAGATACTCGTCGACTGTCTGCGCATCCATGTCGAGCCCGGAGCGGAGTTCAGCCAGAGAGTCGACGAAGCGACGTGGTCGAAGTTCACCGGGTTCTGCGCACTTGTGGGCGCCGAGAAGGCTGTGCATGGGTCGCAGCGAAATGAGGTTGGTTTTTCTTCTTCTTGTTCTCTTGCGTTGTGTTCCTGCTATCCTCGTTCTGAGCTGAAACGGCACATGCAGATCCAAGCTTTGCTGGGCGATGACAGCCCGCAGAAACGGTACGCGCTGCAGAACCAGGTGCATGCGGGAATGTATACGACACTCAGCCTCGTGCGCGAGGGTGCGGTTTCGCAGGCGTTTTCGCGCCTCGCCGAGTGGCGGGCTCTGGTGGTGCTGACGGAGCGGAAACGGAATCGCAAGACGGTGCTCGACATGTGCGTCTCTCTTATGATTCTTTTCTTTCTATCCTTGCGGCGCGCTGAAGAAGATGTTGTGTAGGCGGGAGCACCAGAAGCAGGTCGTGATGTACACGGAGCAGATTATGTCGTCCGTAACGGACCGGAGCTTGTGGAAGGATTTACGAACGGAAAGAGTGTGGAGACTGGATGAGACGGAGGGGCCATTTCGAATTAGGTCGGTATTTCGTGTATCCGGTCCTTGTTTGTGTTCATTGACCCCGACGAACATCTCGCAGGAAGAAGGTTGAACCTTTCCATCCGCCATCCAACGGAAATTCGACTGCTGGAAACTCGCTCGATGGTATTCCGCCGACGGAAAGTGCGCCCTCAGTGCAGGTAGAAAGACGAGAGGCCAGTGCTGCCGCTGGTGCGTGGTTCACATGCCATGTTTCTTTGGTCCACTGATTATCTGGGACGACAAGTAGAAGAGGAGGGCGAAGGCAATCTTGCAGAGGAAGTGCACGAAGACAAGCTTCGCAAGGTGCGGCACGAGCTGGAGCCAGGCGACATAATCGAGGCTGTCAGCACGGTTGCGCGAATCTCTGGTGTTGATGCATTCCGTAAGCGTTGATTTTAAATATCATGATATGGCTTCCGTTCATGCTTTCTCAGCTGGTCTCCTGATTATCGGCCAGACGCACCTCTACGTTCTTGATGGACTTGTTGAACAAGACGATGGCGAAGTTATAGATGCCGCGGATGCGCCGAAGAGCTTGTTCTTTGTTGCAGGAAGCAAGCTTGAGGCTCGTGTACCGCAGAAAGCCCAGCGGTGGTACGCGTAGGCCAATCTTTGACCATAGCTGTCTGTTGATTAGCATGTACATGACAGGATTCTACACAAACTGACAGCCTTCGCAGAACGCACCTTCCTCTTCCGTGATGTCGGGTGAGCTCGTCCATTCTTCTTTGACTTTTGTCTGGTGATTTACTGAGGACCCCGCATCCAGCCTGGAGCTTTTCTTCCAAGACCACCGCTCACTGCTTGTCGTCTTCCCAACCAAGTTGAAACGACTCGACGTGAACAACCGTCTGACGACCGTCATGTCGCGCCTCGGCACGACGCAACACATTGGGCTCGGTAGTGCGCTCGACCGAACTGCGCTGCTTGGCCTCGTTGCGGGCAAGTCGCGTGCTGAGATGAACATGCGTGCGAAGGAGCTCGCGCATGCGCAGAGGCAGTGGCAGAATCGGGAGATCAGCAATGTGGGTTGCTTCTTTGTGATATACAGGAGTGGCTGTTGATGACGAAGAGCGCAGTTTGCGTATTTGAGTATTCTCAATCAGCTTTCGGGGCGGACGCCGAGTGATGCGACGCAGTATCCTGTCTTTCGTATGTCTTCTCCAGCTTTCTCATGAGTGGATTACTTGCTTGCTGAGCGATGACGTATACAGCATGGGTGCTCAAGGATTATACGTCGGAAAGCTTAGACCTTTCTTCGCCTGAAAGTTATCGAGAGTCAGTCGGGCGAGCCGGCCTTTGAACAGCACTCAAAACTGACAAACACTTCCTCTCCGGCAGTCTGACCAAGCCTATGGGAGCTCTAACGGAGGATAGGAGGGCGGCAGCCGAAGCTCGCTATACAAGCTTGGAAAGTGTAGGCGAGCCGCCGTTCCATTACGGAACGCACTTTAGCTCGTACGTGTCTACTCCGCATGCTCGTTGCCGGATGCTTACTGAGTCATCAGCTCAATGACTGTCTGCCACTTCTTGATCCGTATGGCGCCGTACACCGAGATGTTTAAGACGCTGCAGGTACGGCAGATGTTCAATTCCCACCTCTATTGCTACAGTACCCTTATCGAGTTTCTTTGTAGGGGGGTGAATGGGACTTGCCCGATAGGCTCTTCGGGTTCGTCCCCGGGAATATTTCTGATGGTTTAATCTGAGGACTGTCTATGCTTTTCAGTGACTTGGGCAAAGCGTGGACGTCAGCCTCGCGAGATGTTCGCGGTGATGTACGGGAGCTCATTCCCGAGTTTTTCACCTGTCCCGAGTTCGTATCTTTTTCCTCAATCTTTTTAACCCTCGACTCATGGAGAGATAGGTTCCTCGAGAACTCATCCAACCACGACTTCGGTGTTCTTCAGAGCACAGGCGAGCGGATAAACGACGTGAAACTGCCACCGTGGGCAAAAGGCGATGCTACGTTGTTTATTGCGCTTCACCGACAGGTAGCTGCTCTCCACCTCTCGTACGAAGCGACTTTTTACTGACCTATGTATGACATGGTGCGACAAGGCGTTAGAGAGCCACCACGTCAGCGAACACTTGCACGAGTGGATAGATCTGATCTGGGGTCACAAGCAGAGAGATGTTGCGAGCTATAATGTCTTCCACCCGCTTAGCTACGAGGGATCAATCGGTGAGGCGCACCTGTCCTTTTCGTAGTTTTCCGAGTTCACTCAAGCTACGCAGACATCGATGCAATCACTGATGAGTTGGAGCGAGAAGCAACAGTGGGGATCATCCATAATTGTACGTACATTTCCCTTCCTTCATTGTACTGCTGTGAACTGTCGTCCAGTCGGCCAGACACCGCGAAAGCTATTTACCACCCCGCATCCATCTCGCAATCTACAGGGGCTTCTGACGCTCCCATTCGGCGTCGAACGTGGCGTACCCGAAGACGCGATACGGTATCAGTGTAAAGGAGAGTGTGCAGGTGAGCATTCTGCCCGCCCTTATCCTCGTCCTGTAACATGGTTTAACTGTTTGGCTAGACTCAATTGGGTCACTGGTAGAGAGCTTGACTTTTGATAGTCGAAATGGCAAGGTCGTTCCGCTTCCTCAAGGCGTTGTATGTATCCCGGGAAGGCCGGATGAGCGAGTAGAGTGGGACGAGGGCGACAACGATCGCGCAGGAGCGCTGAGAGTGCGTGTCGCTGGCAAGGTGCGCACGCCTGATCTCTGTATGGAGCATGCGCTAACGCGGATGCGTAGGTCGTACAGACTCTCGAACAAATATATCCAACCTGCGCTGCCTTCGCAGACGCAGAGACACTGCTCGTCGGCACATCGGAGCATCTCGTCCGCTCATATGCCCTCTCCCCACCTCTGCATACGTCCGGCGACCCAAGGGGCTCGGTGGTTACGGGCCAGGACGGCGCCTCGGGATCCGGCAGCAGCATCCTAGGTGGTGGACCGGGATCGCCGCTCTTCGCACACCACCATCACGCATCGGCGCGCATAGGGCTAAGCATACGAGAGACGCATATGCTCAGAGCGCATGAAGCGCCTGTTACGTGCGTTACTGCTAGCGGGGCGTGGGGTGTGGGTGTCAGCGGAGGGAGAGAAGGTGCCGCGGTCGTGTGGAGATTGGGTGCGGGAGGTGCGTCGCGCGTCGCGGGCATCATAGGTGGAGGGAGGGGTGTCGTTGGTGAGAGCACGGGCAGCGGTGGGAGTGGGAGTGGAGGTGGAGAGGCATATGTGGCCACGATATGGCATAGCGAGAGTGGATCTGATGAAGGAGTGGTAGGAAACGGTAACAGCGTCACCTGTGTGGCTATCAACGAGAGCAACGTAGGTTTTCCTCCCGCTTCGTGCCTTTTCATCTCATTAAGCTTGACACTGGTTGCTGTTAAAAGGGATTTATCGCTTCCTGTTCCCGACGCTACCTTTGTCTACATACCATCAACGCTCGTCCCATCGCTCGCCTTTCCCTCTCTCCATCTCCATCCATGGCGTCTCCGATGGCATCGTACGGGGAGATCACAGCACTCGCTTTCCACGTGCGCGAATACTCTCGCGTTGGTATCCTTGCCCTCGGCGGCAGGGGCTGCGTGCGGCTCGTTACCTGGGAGCGCGGCGGCTGTGTTTCTACCGCTGACGAGTATGAGTGTGTGACTCGGCCCGACTCATGGGAGTTCGTCGAGGTCGCGACGTTCAAGGAGAGCTCAGAGGGCGATGCGCCATGGATGAAGAAACTTCGCACATTGCCAGGGTCGAAGGAGCGACCAGCGCGAGTTACTGCGCTATCATTTAGGGGGTAAGTGACAATTTCATTTACTCGCAACTTGCAATTCACACTTTCTCTTCGACGTAGGGAGACGTTGGTTGTCGGTGATGAGCGCGGGACGTGTGTTGAATGGGCCTAGAGCTAGAAAGGGAGTTTTAGCCACCCACTTCATCGAGGTTACGAAACTGCTTTCAGTGTTAATTTATGCTTGGGAACATGTGCAATACTAGAATACATTGGAGAGATTTTGACTGGACTTGTGGCTTTACTGGGAGGAACTTGTCCTTGAACATGTCCATGTAGAAACGCGTCATGGTCACGTGCGCGCGTCTCATGTCCGACTTGTGTCCGACGACATACGCGTTTTCGTTGACGAAGCTGCAAACATCCCGCAGCTCCGCCATCTCTACTAGCCGCCCGCGTTCCTCTCTTTGTCATCGGCTTGACAAGGACTCTCGCACTGCAGGGACACTTACCTCACCGACTATTTCAGGCTCTGAACGATCATGGCTGACGACGATGTCTCGGACCGTGACACCGACACTGGCTCGTCCAGCCGCTTCGTTCCGCGTTCTGACGACGAAGAGACACTATGGGAGGTCGTCGAAATTACTGCTGAGAAGAAAGGGATGTACAAGGTTAGGTGGAAGGGGACGGACCCGATGACGGGCAGGCCGTGGCCACTGCAATGGGTGCCCAAGTCCGATTGTACAGAACACCTCGTGAAGGGGTGGAAGAAGAAGAAGAAGGCCAAGGCGGACGGGAGGAAGGGCAAAAGAAAGAGTGCATCTGGTGCTGCGAAGAAGAAGAAAGAGGAAGAGGGGTCGTTCAAAGGGAGCAGGGCGGGATCCAAGGGGAAGGGGAAGGCTCAAGGTGCGTGTGTTATGCACGTGTGGCTACTCCTTTCTTTCTAACATTAATATGCACTTTTTCTAGCTTCTTTGCTTGACAACTTCTCTGACATCGACGCAGATGACGATGCGCGTCGTCGTGAGGATACCGATAGCGAGTTGGACGACCCTCCCAAGGGCAAGCGCGTGCCCTCCCGCAAAAGCACGTCCTCCACCATCACGACATATTCTAGTAATGCGCATAAACGCGCCTCTGTATCTACGAAATCCACAGACACTGCTAAGCGGAAGCGGTCCACGACCTCCGTTACACCCCAGCCTCGAAAGCTCCCCGACGCGCGGCGGTTCAGCTCGTCGACAGTCAAACCACTCAGCTCCTCTAAACACTCATCCAAACGCATCGAACCTGACTCTAGCGAAGAGGATGACGTGATGCCTCCGCCGAAGAAAAAGCAGCGTGTCGTTAACCCCGAGCCGGAGGAAGAAGAGGAGTCGAGTGATACAGACCTGCCCACCAAGATCGGTCCACCCCAGGGCGTCAGAAGATCGACACCTGCTGCTCCGTCCAAGGCGAAAGCCCGGTCTTTCCCGCTTGCGAAAATGAAGCAGAAGACACCGACCCCCTTTGAGTCATCGGGGGATGAAGACGAGGGTCATCTAGTGCGATACAAGGCGGGCAAGACCTCAAGGCCGTCTTCACCATCCGCTTCTTCGAAGCGCACACCACCAATCCCGGAGCATGCTCTTGAAACATCGGACGACGACGAAGCTGACGATGACGCCGTCGACGCCTCCCTGCACGTAGAAAACGATGACGATCTCGCCACGGGCGACGGCCATGACCTCGTTTTCAACCACGATGACGGTCTTCATATCGACATGAATATGCTTGACGCATGTCCGCCCAGAGCACACGCAGACGACGACAGCCCCGTCGAGCGTCACGATAAGGCGCCTCCTCTGCATACCAAGATGGGCCGGCAGTCTTCCCCTCCTACCCGTCTCAGCTCCAGCTCGCCTTCCCTCCCCGAAAACCTCACGGATGCCGTCCGGTCCAGCCGCAGCCCCTCGAAGAGCACCAGGTCGCCCTCAGAAGTAGCCAATGACCGATCTTCACCGTTTGTCCCGAGCCCATCGCGCGCCTCAAAATCGCCGGTGAGTGCTGGTCCATTGCGAGAACGATCGCCGCCGCCTGATATTGCAAATCTCTCATCGTACGATCGCGCCATCCTGGAGATATGGGAGCGCGCTGTCGGGTATGTGCACCCAGAGGCCGAGGAGGGCACTCCAGAACGCGAGGCTTTGCCGGCATCTCTGAAGACGAATAAAGGCAAGCGGAAGGACCCAGATCCGGTAACGAATGAGTCACTCATACCCGACATGCGTTCGTGCTCTGCGACTCGTGCGACAAGCAAGGGTCGACACACGGTTAGTGCGACGCGCAAGGCCAAGGAGATGAAGCCCATACCAAGAGTGTCGCCTGGACAGTTCCGCACGAGTATCACGATGGCATATCAGCGTGCTAGCTCGGCGGCATCTGCGTCTTCGTCTGCTCACTTCGGCGCGAGCTCGCCTGCCACAATGCATCTCGAGGTTGAAGTTGCAGACGCTGATGACGATCACTTTTTCTCAAATATGGCACGACAGCTGAACGCGGCCGCGGATGCCGGTGACGATGCGCTACCACCGTCGTACGAGGACGAGATCGAATCTTATTCACCTTCGCCTGTCAAACGCAGCGCGAAGGTGTACTCGCGCGCTTCTGCTGCTACGCACTCACCGACGTTCGACGACACGTACATTCCACCATCGCAGCCTCCCACGCAGGTGACGATCGTCTCCTCCGTCCCTTCGCCACCGCCCAGTCCTACGCCAGCAAAGGTCTACAAATGGCCAACCTCTGGCGCTCATGGCGACGCGCTGGCGAGTATGACGGATGCTGACCTTCGGGAGAGGGGGAAAGCGGTGTTCGATCAACAGCGGGCATTAGCAAACGTGGCAAGGAAGAACAAGGAGGCAGTTGAAAGCCGTAGGACAAGCAGTGTCATGGCTAGGGAGAGGCCGAGGTCCCCCTCGATCGATCCCGACGAGAACCCGTTCGACAGCGTCAGCGCTCTGCCACGGCCGCATGAACACGAGACGGATGACGAGCCAGAGATATGGGAACGTCCCGATGGCATCGACGAACCGCAAGAGGAGCCCTCGAAGTGGGAAGCGCTTCCCGGCATGGACCAGGAGCACCAGTCGCCATCGAAGTGGGCACCAGTGCCAGGGATGGATATAGATTTCATCGGAGGCGCATCCGCCGATGCCGCTATAGCGCTCGACCTCGACCCAGATCCGGAGAACGGCGGCGGTGGTACTACAGCTGAGTCGTCTCTTCCGTCGATGTCTCCTGCGCGTCCGCGGGGCACGCAGACCATGTCTGCGACGCAGACACAGGTCATGTCCGTGACGGATGGCGGCAACAGTCACGCGGTGTCAGACTCACAGACTCGCAGCACGCAGCCGGACAGCTCCCTCCATGCGCTGGAATCTCTCTCGCATCCCGATCCGAAGGTGCACCTCACGAGAGCGGAGATCGAGGCGCTGATGCGCGAGGAGGAGGAAGATACACAGGACTTACCGCGCGAGAAGGGTGTGCGTGTGGAAGCGCGGCCCGCCGTTGCACCGATGAGGCACGAGGAAGAGGAGAACACCCAGGATTTGATGGAGGAGGCACATATCATATTCACGGCAAACGAGGCCGTTGCTCTCGTGAGGCTCGAGGAGGAAGAAAATACGCAAGACCTGCTACAAGAAGCGCGTGCGATGGGCCATAGGCTCGAGGAGCCGCTCGATGCCGCTGGTAACTCGGAGAATGCTGCTATCGGCCATGAACAGGACGAGACTCAAGCCTCAGCCCAGAGTCAGAGCCAAAGCCAAGGAGGGCCGAGCGGGTACACGAGCCTCGAGGTGCACCCGCCTTCGTCTGCCCGCCAGTCCGACGCCGACGCCGAGCCCCTATCTTTGCAGCCTTGGACCGGCAATCCCCGGGAACTGGGCTCCGGATTCGGTGATCTCGGAGTCAGCCGAGCCGAGGCCGCGGTCGGGAACAATACAACTCTCTCCGCGAAACCCACCACACTCGGCTCATCGTCGATGGTCGATGCCATTCCCGCCACCACCAACGATGCGAACGCGCTCGAGTCGACCTCGCTAGCCGAGGAGGAAGGATTAGGTGAAGGGTTGAAGGAGAAAATGACGCGTATGGAAGCTGAGATCAGGAGCTTACGCGAGGACAGGGAGCGCGAGCGGAGGGAGTACGAGGAGCGGAAAGCGCAGTGGGAGGCACAGCAGGAGGAATGGGAACGCGAACGGCAGAATTGGGAGCAAGAGCGGACGGAGTGGCAGGAAGAGGTACGTGGCGCGCTGTCATTCACCGTGTTGACGTTTACCCCTTACTTGGGCGAATCAGAGAGCGAAGGCTGCTGCTGCGCCTCCGACACCCGCAGGCGAGCCCATGAACATATCATCCACATCTGCACTACAGCCCCCCGCTCCGTCCCTATCCTATGTGTCTGCGCTCACACCCGCAGTGTTAATGCCGCAAGAGTCTTATAGCATAGAAGGACGCGGTGAAGTGAGTATAGGCAGAGAAGATAAAGAAGAAGAGAAGTAGTGTAAGTTTGAGAATAGAAAAGGACTGTTATGGGGTTGCGGCGACGTGCTCGCTCCGTACATGTCTCTCCAAGTCCTAGGTGGTGTTTAACGAAGGAACTAAGGAACACATTGTAGGTACAAGCCACTCACCTCGATCGAGTCAAATGCCCTCGGACAGTGCTCGCCGTTGCCCGGCCTCCACAGACACTGATAGAACAACTCGTCCAAGTCCTCCACGTCCTCCAGCACCGCCTGAGCATAGTCGAAACTCGATTCATCGGCGTCTGGCGGATAAGGGCCATCTGCAAGGTCATCCTCATCTCTGTCTTCGTCATCAGATACTTCCTCGTCTGATACTTCCCGTTCCTGAACAACCATCCTCTCGATGACAATGCTCTCCCTCTCCTCGCCGTCGACCACCCCTTGCCCATCATCGGTCGTCCCATCTTGGGTCACCTCCGCATCCAGAGGTTGCAGACCAAGCTCAGCAAGCTGCATTACCAGATTCTGCTTCTGCTTCTTAAGCTTCTTCGCCCGCTTCTCGAGGTACATCCGCTCCTCGTACACGCGGTCGTACACCCCCCGTATCTGCTCGTACCCGCGCACCGCCTCCTCATAGTCCTCCCGCAGATTGGCGAGCTCCTCCTGGATCTCCGCCGCCTCGGCAGCCTGCCGGCGGATCTTGTCTCCGCCCGTACGCGCGTCGCGCTCCTGTAGGATGCGCATCAACGCGCGCTCGCGTTCGAGCTCGTCTTGAAGAGTCTTGATTCGCGACTCGTACAGGGCACGGATGCCAGCGACACCGTCTTTGGCGCGTTGGTCGGATACGGCGGCGCGTGCGTCCGCTGTGGCGGCTTTCTTCTCGAGCTCGATGTTCTCGATGCGTACGGAAGAGACGAAGCCAGAGGCTTGCATGTACTGTTCGCGAAAGAATTCTCGGTCCTTCTCCGCAAGCGCCTTGTCGGCGAGTGCAGTCGCAAGGGTGGCGTCGCGCTCAGCGAGGACATCTTCGGCAGGACCGCATTGTACTGCAGCTAAAGCGCGTCTGTAGCGCATCCGCTACTCTCATCGGCACACGGCCCGGAATCCCGGGTCATATGCCTCCTTATCTCACATCGGCAGTCCTAGTCAGCACTCAGGCTTGCACCAACTCTCGCAAAACCAATGTCGAACATTCGCCGCGAGGAGCGGCCAAGCGACGCCCTCGTCTCTCCTCTAGACGCAGCATTGTTTGCTCCAACAGATCGGGAATGGGCATTCTTGCGGGAGACTGTTTCGTTTGACGATGAGAAGGTGCGGGAGGTGGTTATGAGGGTGCAGCGCGAGTGAGCAGCTTTCTCGAAATCATGATCATGGCATCTATACCACGGATCTTGCAAGTGTCCATGCGGTTACTGAAAAAGGTTCGATAGGTCTTAGTGGGTGCTCCTCTCGTTCTATGCGTCCTTCCTCGTGAGCGAGACCTAATTTGAGGGTTTGAAGCGAGAAATACCCCTACCCGTGCATTCGCGCGTTCCACTTTGTGTCGCTGTTTATGTGCGAGAACGCGGCGTACGGGCGAGTGATTGAAGCTGGTAAACAGGGCAACACCCGCTTGCTCGATCTCGGTTGTTGTAGTGCACCTCCTCTCTCTTCTCAACCCGAAACCCGCTCATGTTGTACCCATGTTTCATAACTGGATGCATGACACAGTGGGCACAGATGTGCGCAAAGCTGTTCTAGACGGTTACCCAGCCTCGAACGTCATCGGAAGTGACCTGAGGCGGGAATACATCGACCTTGGGCTCGACGCGCTCTTCGCTGACCGCGAGACGTGCGCAATCCGGTTCGTCGAGGCAGATACTTTCGACGTCCCCGTTCCCTCTTTGTCGCAACCCAACTTCGAAACTTCAACCGCCCCCAAAGGCCCGGAGCAAGGGCTCACTCAGTTTCTCGGGAATATCACGCACGTGTACGTCGGCGCGCTGTTTCATCTGTTCGACGGGGAGACGCAGTACGCGATTGCTCTGCGCGTTGCGCTTCTCATGGAGCGACACCGGAATGATGGTACTGAGGTCATCGCGTTCGGGCGGCACTCTGGGTTGGAGAAGGAGGGGATGATTTCGGATCGGATGCAAAGGTGCGCTGAGAATATTTTGCATGGTGCTCCTGAAGTGCTGATTGGCGTCACGGTCCTTTAGGGTGCGCTATGGCCACTCTCCCGCGTCGTGGACACATCTGTGGAAACGTGTTTTTATGGAGATCGAGGGTAGAACCTTCGCAGAGGAAAGGGTGATGGTCGAGGCGGAAATGAGGCCGCACCCTGGAGGCGGTACGCACGCTGCTCCAGGAACAGGGATGCTATGGTGGTCTGTCAAGATTTCTGGCGAAGGCAATTGACGATGACGAGCGAATGAGAAATCGTAGTGCTGAGAAGAATTGTGCGTCACCAAGTTCATACACGTTGCGAGGTGTAGGAATACCGACGTGAATCCCGCATTTGCCCCTCTGTGCTGTACGTGTGGTGTGTTTGCTTGACATAATAATGAATCGTTAATACTAAGAATGCATTGATTATAGCATAGTGACAAGGGACCTGACGAATGTAGCATAGGTACTATCAGAGGTACGTAAACGCAATCAGCAATAATAAAGGACGCGTAATTTAGAGATGTGGGAAAAGTTCCATCCAAGAAATGGTTTCGTGTGCCTTGTAATCTAGTCTACGTAGGGAGGTAAACATCACAGTAATGATGATGAGTCGAGCAAGAAGGTACAAAAACAAAATCACTGCGATGGTAAGACTGAAAAACTTGACAGATACACTATCGACGACTGCAAAGAGCACTGGGGCGCCAATGAGCACAAGGGTGGCGACGCGCCACAGAATGTGCTCTATATATGTCGGAAAGGGCAGCCACCAAGCTGCAAAATGGACAAACCCAAAGCCGACGGAGGTAACAAGCGCAATCGCTGCTACCACCCATACACTGGATCCGTGGTTCCCTGTTCTGTTTCTCGCTTTTTCGCTCTCAAACAAACTAATATCGTCTCCGCCAAAGGTTTCGACTCGAAAGCGCTTGTTTCCAGTTGACAGTCCCATCCACCGTCGAACGGCAAGTGTAGGCTTGTATGCCCATCTCGGGACGTTAGTTTCTAAGTCAGTACCAAAGTCTGCTAGTCTCCTGTAAATTGATCAAACACTGTACGTTAAAAAAGCTGGCATAACGGAACTTACGAAGTAGTATAAAGATTATCAAGCGGTGCATTGCTGCCTTTCCAATATATTCTTCGAGGTTGACTGACGTTCAGGGGCTTGTACCACCACAGAAAATACGAGACCAGACATAAGGCGGCAAAGCCCATGGTACCGATTTCCAGCGGAGTGATGTGAAGTCCTAAACGGTGCCGTGCTGCAAGTTGTATCACAAACCAGCTAAGCTGAATTACCACGAGTCCCTTCGCAACGAGACTGCGTTTTCCCGAATCGTCTATTTCAGCCTTGGTGATCTCCAGGGGCTCTATGCTGTCGTAATGATGCTCTAGGACTTCCATTAGCTTTTCTGGAGTAATGATGCTCCAAAAGCATGATCTGTATGAAACCATAAAGCCCCCCATGTAAATGAAGAAGCTATGGGTTATTGTCCACCTGTATGACTTGTCTAGGTAGTGTCAATACCAGCAAAAGATATACAGACAATAGATGTACCGTCAGGAGACATTAAAATGGTCCAGTAAATAGATATGTGTTTCGCAGTAACCGAACAATCTTTTTTAAAGTTGTTCCACCATGTTTCGGAGGGGTTGAACAACTAACAGCGAAGATACTCTAAGCTTTTCTTGAAAGGATCGGGCCTCACTGGAAACATACCGCATTGTCTGGCGAAGTCCCGTGAGTGCTCCCTACAGCGTGGCCTATGTTAATATGAGACGTAGGTGAGATACGAGAAAATAAAACATTACCTGGCGCAACAGAGGTTTCATGTGTTGGCTCTATGACCCGCTCAGGTATCTCACCTGACGTATCAGAGGTTTCATGGGCGGATTCCGGGATCGGCAAGGGTCCTTTTTCTGCAGTTAACTATCAGCACTTGGAGGTTGCTGCCTACGAAATACCCGATTACCTGCGTCATTTAGCCATTCACAGCGATCCGGGCGTGTTAAATGCTTCACGATGTCTACCGCATACCAAGTTACAGTATACCAGTTTGTTATTCACGAAGGAAGGACGTTTTGATTGATTAGATCTCACCGTCTCTGTGGGGGGACATGTTGATCTTATCGTTCATACGTCTCGTAAAAACGAGGGCGCTGATGAACTGGCGCGCTGCCCACGCTACAATAATTTCCGGTGCAAGTAAGGTCAAAGCCATGATACCAATTGATCTGAAAAGGACTGTTGACGATTTATCATACGGACTGGGAATATTTGGATGAATAGAGGTGTAGATGCAGGCGAAGATAGTGCTGAGGCAAGACAGGACGATACTCCATACGGAGCGGTAGTTGTCTGCGGAATCGTTCGTGCTGGCTGAGATGGTCGGAAACCATCCTGTAGCATTGCACATATGCATGGCGTGGAGGATACAGGGTGTGGAAATGTTCTTTGGTTGTGGATTATGGCGACGTAGACCAATGTCGCCCATATATAAGGCTGCAGGCACGTCAATTGCAGGCACTAGTCTCCCAGGGTCTCGCCGGCGTTTCTTTAGACGCGATGTCTTTTACTTCGTAACGTTGAGTAGCCGCATGATTTGAATGAGGATTGTAATACGTGCACTGTAGATGTCGATGGTGATCTTCCGAATGGAAAGGCTGAAGCACGGGATGATTCGTGCTGAATCATCGAGGTAAACGGGCGCTAATGCTGAAAATAGCTCTTAGCTGTATTGTCAAGGTCAAGCGCATGCAGAATATACAGCGAATTCCGCGTGCCGATGATTATCGTCAATCAGAAGAACCGTGAATATTCGACGTCATTTTCTCGTGATAATTTGCCACCTACACACTCCATGACGTTGGGATATACGATGTAAACCAAGAAGTGTGGTAGCATTACTGAGGTATTGTGTCGCCAATCTCCTAATAAATCTAGCACGTACCATGAACCAAACTGTAAAAAAGAGATTCATTAACCCATGAGGTGAATTCTATGGATCTCTCAGAACGCACACAAACGCTTACGAGACCTGAGTTAACTTGAGGTAAACGCCTTAGTGTCTGTAATGAGTACTAATGTAGCTGAGGATGCATGGTACTATTTTTAGCTAACTTGATGGTGCGTAGGCCTCGAGGTTACATCAAAATGACACAGACCAGAGCCGGGTTGCGAATAAAGAATTAATTAATTACAGCTCTTCTTTTGCAGGATCAGGCGAACTTTCTGTGGATCTATATATACTTAAACTGAGAGTATGCCTTCATTCTCTACTACCCTGGAATCAACGACGACCTTGGCTCCATGATTCGAGGCGATATTCCATGGGAAATCACCCACCTTAATCAATCCTTCTCAAATACCAGAGCAACGTTGCATTTACGGCAGAAGACGGCTGTGTTCCTGATACGTCTCAATGCTGTAGGAGCCGCCATGAAATGAATGTTAGGGCACCTCTTATTTAAGCGCATAGAGCTATGAGTAAATTCTCAATGTGATCTCTGATGGGTCATGAAAGAAGGCGAAGTCTGGACGCGGTCCGTTAGCTCCCACGGAAATCGAAATCAAGGCAGTGCGTCGAACACTGAGGTAATATGTGTATCTAGAACAGCCACCGGAAGTCTTTGGAAGTATAGTTAATCTATAGCGGCGCATATTCAAAGAAAGCACTCGTCTATTCATCGATTCGGCGAATCCCAGCTCGGTGGAGATTTCACATTCTCGATGTGTATAACGCAGCGTATCATCACACCACAGCCAATTACAGATCAGATACACGAACAAACATCACGTTTACCAAGACGTGTCGGCCACCGACACAGCTGCAACTGCCTCCAGGTGCTCTAGATCTCAATCACCGCTTACAAGGCAGTTCGTTATGCCACAACGCCACTTTCCTGTTTCATTACCTTCTACACCGAAGTATCACATTAACCAAGCTCAGATCCTGTACAGGCCTCGGTGTCAGCGGAAATCCGGGCGCTCCGCTACTGACCTATGCATATCGGCGCTTATTTCAGTTCGGGAGCGACTCACCATCCGCAAGTAATTTGGAGATTTTCCCGGTTGAGCACGACTCTAAACTTCGATAACTACCCAATTATTCCCAAACCGATATCACACTAAGAGAGGAAGTTATTTCTTGCCAGCAAATGTGGTTCATACGCTGGTTGGTACATTGTTTCTTTAACCCATGCGTTGAGGCACCAAAAATGCACGTTGCGGCGTATGCATGCCTCCACCCCAAACGGTATCGAGCCGCTATGCTCGCAACAGATAAGTGAATCTGAGATCAACTCATGACTCTTAAGGAGTATACCTTTGAGGCTGCGCGGCAATGAAAGTAACCCTACTCATTGGCTGAAGTGAAGTGTTATCAATGGAGGTCCGGGAACACACCCAGTGTCAGCGCCATCTTCGCGACAATCAAGAAATAACGCACAATAACTGTTTATTAGGTTAACAATCGTTCAGAATGAGGAAAATAGAGACCGATGATCATTTCATGGCCCAACAATCACATGGGGGAATCCACTACAGATCCCCCCTAGACGTGAGGCGGGAGCACTTCGCCCTAAGGATGGATGCGCTCTTCACAGACCAAGATACATGCGCGATCCAGTTTATCAAGGCAGATTTTTTGACGTTCTTGTTTCCTCCTCCATAGCTGAATAATAGTCTGAGGTTACAACTGCCTCCAGAGGCCCAGAGACAGGACTCGCTCGACTCCTCCAGCAGCTCACGCACATATATGCCACTGCGCTGTTCCACCAATTACTCTTTAACAACACATAGTAGGCAATTGTTATGCGCGTAGCACTCCGTGTTTGGAGCACCACCGCAATGGAGGTGCGTCTCACATGATATTTGGGCGGCACCCGGGAGTTGAGAAGGAGGGGATGATTTTGGACCCGATGCAAAGGTGTGCTGCAAATACTATTTGCATAGTATTTCTAAATTGTGGCTGGTGGATGTCACTTGAGATTGCACGACGTCCACTCGCCCGTGTCCTGAGCTTGCCTCTGAAACTGTATTCCACTCTAAGAATGAGGGCATAACTCTTGCGGAGGAGAGCAAGAGTCCACACGGGAATGAAGCCGCATTATTGGGCTGCCACAGTGCTGTGATGGTGTGGTGGTCTGGGACTACTGGTGGGGAAATACCGCTGAAAAAAGCAGGGTTTTATAACGAGTTGAGGCGAGTAGACGTACTCATGTTCATCATGCAAGTTGCAAGTGGAATGGACACTTATGCAATTTTTAATCGTGGAATTTTGGAGGGTATCTATTCTTGGAAGCAACCGTCATTTGTCTTCTTACGGTTATTGATGGGCTGGCGCAATATGGGCATATTAGAGGTGGGGGCAGGGTACGAAAAAAATTACCGTGTTTCTTTCTCTCTATCCTTTTCATTTATACATATAAAACGAAAGACAATGCAGAAAAATCTGTTTGTTTCATACCTCAGGGAGCTCGAGCTACATGGTGCCGGATATGCTGATGTTACTGTACGCTAACCTCGGTGGAGCCCGACACGATCCGTTCTGACACGTTGCCCTGGTTCAATGAAACCATCTTGCACTATGCTATGGTATCTGTCTTGCCACCCAAAGTCTTCAATCCTCCACGTCGCTGGATGACGCATATTATTTTGGTAATTTTGGTTCGATAAAGACTCGCATTACTTACTGTTCCTATACTACGTACTGCATTCACACACAGACCGTTTGGTGAACGTATTTATTCCATGCTGTTCGACGCTTAAGAATGTATTTCTGTTGTAGAGGGTTACCATGCATGTTCTGGTCAGAAAAGCAACCAAAGAAACGAGGTCGCATAAATAGCATCAGGAACGTGAACTGAGACAATCAAGTCCTCCTTACCATAGAAGTCCCCCCTTGCAACAATCGCCATTTGTGTAGCCATATCAATGTATAGGTGCGTTATTGAGGGATTCCACCCAAGAAAGTAAAAAGGGATCTAGAACGCCAAAGCGGTATGTCCGTAGAGACGCGACGAGCCGTGTATTACTGGCCAAACACCACTCTCAACAGCGGAGGATCATCGACTTGCCTTAGTTACTGTGAAACCTTAGAGGGTGGTAGTATGGTAGCCAAAATGAGCGCATACACTTCAAGTTAGCTGAGGTACAGGCACAGGTCCAGCACAACTATATCCACGGTATTAGGGTCTTACAGCCTGCCATGGATCATGACCTGGCCTGTGTAGTAGTGATTGCCGTTGCATGATGGAAGGGGCCCTCTGGCGGCAGAAAAGAGTTGCCTGAAGCAATAGGGTTGGAAAAAGCGTTGAGCCTGAAGTGGCTTTGTTGTCGGACAAGGGACATCGTTGAGCACATCGAATCAAGCCGAGGTCCGAGATGTACCAGGGATTATGTTTATCGATTGTTCAGTTGTTTGAGCAGTTTTTGAAGAAACATGCCGCTGCGTAGCTCTGCACCGGGTACTCTCGCGATGAAAGTAACGAGCAAGGGTCGAGAAGTTGAATGTGACATCATGACAACTGGCACAACGTCTGAGGCGCCGTGGGACGAGAACGAGCTCGGGCAGCCGTGGCGGGCCGTGTGTCGGCGTGCTGCGGTGAAGATTAATTTAGAGAACGGCGCGCGCTCCGCGACGAGATGGAAGGATACCGAAGTGTTAGGCCGCTTTAGCCATTGTGAGGTCGGTCCCGAGCGCTTTGTAAGCGTTAAATTGGATACTCTAGGTGTAATCGTGCGCGCGAATTGCAAGGGTGAAGGACGGTTGACGCATACAGGCTCAAAGAGTAAGAGGAAAGATGAGAACAAACGACTAACCAAGATGGGAGCTCAGAACGCGTGCGGCAACAGCGGCACGGGGAGATGCACGATGTTTGCCGGAGATGAAGTGGGATTGATGTCGGGGAAAGGATGGATGACGTGCGGAAGCAATCTGTGCCCTGTCATTATTGTCAAGCGCAACGCCTCAGACACCAGACAACAGAGACATCGCCCTTTTGTTCTTCCCTCTTCCACCCACCATCTCCGCTTTTTTCAGGTCATAGCGCACATGTCTGGAGTAGCATCATCCATTCTTTAATCACGGCACGCCACCGCTGAACTCATACACCAAATCTTATCTGCACTTGGGACGTGTCTTTTCTCCCTCGGATCCGATTCACCGCGCGTTTGACACGCATCCTCCTCTTCTTCTCCATCCACCTTGTCCTAAACGCTCCTTTTCCTGCTCCCGACGTCGACGTTCTCCTTCCAGTACCTTCTCGCGCCCGTATCTCTCGACATACAAAGGACAGGGTCACAATAAGACCCCATATCGCACCAATGATGGGGTTTCTTCGCAAGAAATCAGAACGCAAAGGCGGCGGTGAGGTCCTCATCTCCGGCCCAGCAAAGCTCGGTATCAAGCCCCTGCCCTCTTCCCCGCCACAACTCCCAGATCTACCTGCTCTAGCACCCAGTCCGAGAGGGGGTGTAGGTCTATCTTCTGGTTCCGGGTCACCCATACCTCCCTTATATGCGCGGTTTGCGAGCTCTAGTGTTCAACCTGCAACACCAGGCTCTGACGTACACGCCCCCCACGGTTTGGGCTTGAGCTCAAGGTTGGATCGGGCGTTACCTCTGGATCCTGCAGCGAGCAGCAGAGTGGTCGAGCGAAATGGGCACCCAGCTGCGAGAGTGGAGAAGGAGCTTCCACCACCGGTTCCAGTTGGAAAGGAGTTGGTGGCCAGAGGAGAAGTTGTAGACCCAGAGCAGACACGCGGGACGGTGTACGAGAACTGGAGCGCATGGCAGCAGTTTGGCGAAAGCGCGTCTCCTGTTCCAACTCCTCCACCGCTGCCCGCCACGTCCGGACTGCGCTCTGACTCGCTAGAAAGGGAGAACGAGAGGGATCAAGCGCACGAACCATTTACGTCTAACGGGATCAGAATGCTCGGGAGAAACACGAGCAGTGCAGGTGCGTCATTATTGCTCTCTATGTTATTTCAAAATATCATTAGATGACGCCCCAAAGCAGCGAATATGTCTCCACGACCACTTCCTCCACACCCCTTGCCATCGCCTTCGTCATCACCTACACAGCCTAAACAGCACCAACAGCACAGATCAACAAACGCTACACCAGCCCACACTACCAAAGCCCTCCCAAACGTCCGCCCCGCTGAGATGTACGCCCCACCCCCGCCCTCGCGCTCGCCTCCTGTCCGGTCGCCGTCGCGAGAGCGGAGCGCGAATCTCCCTGCACCTCCACGCAAGCCATCGAAATCTTCATTACGCCCACCGCGTCCACCTTCTACAGACCCTGAACCCAACGATCCAACTGCGCATCGCCTGCCCCCTGGGACTGGTGCGCCCAGTTCGTCTGCTGTGAGACCTCCGTCGGCGTTTAGGAAGGTGCGTTGTTCGTTTCAAGTCTTGCGATCGTGATGCGGGTGCGGGGAAGCTGTCAATGAGAGGAACGTTGAGAAGCTCGTCTCTGCTTTGGAGGCTGCTTCTCCTGTTGTGTGCTCTCCTCCTTCGGTTTTGTCCACTTTTGCCCCGATGATTTCATAATCGAGCGCCCTGCTGATGGAACGTTCGTCAGACCACAGCGCCGAACGGCGAAAATGTTGACTTTAGCGCCGGTAATAGCAACCTCCGTGGTCGGAGTCCAAGCAGCAGTAGCAACGCCCAGCGCTCCTCGCTCGTTGTGCGCACCAGTCTCGCTCCAATTATAAACTGCGCGTCTCCTAATGTTTCTGCTGCCTCTAGGGTCCACCACAACAGACCTCCCCTCCGGGCCCTCCACAAGCCTACCCTCGCGACGCTTCTGCGATGAACAGCGCGCTCCCACCACCCGGCGCACAGCTCCCGCAGATACCGCAGCATCTGCACCGGCACCAGCAGGCACTACCGTCGCAGCCCCGTTCGCAGCCTCACCAACTTCAACATCATCCTTCCCAGCAGCACCCGCAGCCCCAGATCCCGCAGAGTCAACCGCCGACGAAGGGCGTCATCGTCCCGAAGGCCCGCTCGGCGTCGACGTCGCACTCGTACGCACCTCCGACGATCCGTACGGGCGCGGGCGCAGGCACGGGAGGTGGGGCGCCGGCGAGAGCGAACACAAGCGCGGCGAGCAGAGGTCCTCCGACGGCCATGCGGGACCCGCGCCTCGCGAACGCGAACAACAGCGGCTATGGGCATGCGAACGGGTACGGGGCACAAAACGGGCACACGAAGGGGTATTCGGAGGGACATCGTCCGAGCGCGAACTACGCGAATGGTATGGGTGGTGTGCGAGCACCAGGCCAGGGTTCGGCGAGCGGGCTGGTGTTTCCGCTCCCGCCGGGGGCTGGTGCGCCGATGCAGGTGTATCGGGGACAGGATCCAAGGACGCAGATGCAGATGCAGATGCAGGGGCCTGCGAGGGCGCAGGATCCGGCGCAGGCGTTCGCGCCGCCACCGCCACCGCCGCCACCGCCGCATCGGGCGGGGTCGTATGTGCATCGGATGCAGCAGGTTCAGCAGCAACAGCAGCAGCAGCAGCAGCAGCAGCAACAACAACAACAACAACAACAGCAGGTGCAGCAGCAGCAACAGCAGCCCTCGCTGCAGCCGAAAGTGAAGTACCAGCCAAAGGCCAAGCCACAGCTGCAGCCCCTGCAGCAGCCATCGCTGCACCCGCAACTGCAGCATTTGCACGCACAGCAGTACCACACATCGTCCTTTCCCCAGCCCCAGCTCCAGGCGCCCTCTCAGGAACGTCAACCTCAACTACCACCTCAACCTCAGGCACCACCTCAACCTCAGGCACCACCTCAGCCTCAACTTCCACCACCTCAGCACGTGCACGCGAACACCCTCGCCCCTCCCCAACCCCACCCGCCCATCAAACGCCTCAGCGACGTCGCCCCGCCCCACCGCGGACCGCTCATCTTCAACGCCCAGAGCGACCCCGACCTCCCTCCACCCTCGCCCCTCCCGCTCGCGCGCCGCGAGAGTCTGCCGCCGCCCCCGCCCGACGGGGATGAGCGCGGTGGGCCTGTCGTGCCGTTCGAGCCGGTGCCGGACGCACGGCCAAGGAAGCTAAGTAAGAGCACGGGGCTGTGTTCGGGCGGGGGTGGGGCGTTTGGGCTGGGGCGGAAGGAGAGTGCGGGGACGGTTGTGGGGGTGAGGGTGAGGAAGGACAGTGCTGGTGCTAGTGCTAGTGCTAGTGGAGTGGGGAGAGGAGATGGGGGCGAGGGGATGAGGGAGAGGGTGGATAGCGGTGGGAGCGGGGAGAAGGAGAGGGACGTGGTGACCCCGATGACCCCGATGACGCCTACGGCGTCCAGCGTGCTTTCAAATGGGAACGGCCCCAGGAGGGTGCTGACGAAGGTGCGCCCGACGACGCCGGGGTCGCCGCCCGTCAGCGGGCGTGTCGCGTCCGGTGATAGGGACAAGGACAGGGACGAGAGGAGGGATAGGGAGCTGGATTTGGACGAGGGTCTGATGCTGGACGACGACCCGTTCGCGCGGGTCGACGGCGTGCAGGTGCTGCATTATCCCGCGAACGGGTCGAGCACGCCCGGGTTGGACCACGAGATTCTCGAGCGCCAGCGGACGAAGTCGGGAGAGCGCGAAGAGGAGCAGGGGTCGAGGAGAAGGTCCACGTCCGCAGGCCGCGAGCTCGAGCTGGATGGGGAGAATCTCCGTGTTACAGAGGAGCGAGAGCCGGAGCCGTGGCGTGGGTGGGCGCATATCCCGCGCGAGCCCGTCAAGGGCGAAGGGGCAGAGGAGAAAGAGCTAGAGGTATACAGTGGCTTGAAGGATTTCGCGTGCGATGCGCATGCAGTGGGGCTCGTGCTCCAGTACCTGTCGTATGCGGACTGGGTGTCACTACATGCGGTCAGCAAGGCGTCGCGCGAGGCTTTTGGCGCTCAGCGGGCCGTCGTCGAATGTGTGCTGGAGCGATTTCTGGGCGTTGTTGGGTACAAACCGTGGGAGGCGGGTGCTGAAGGATGGGGGCGGGAGCCACCAGTCGTACTTGGGCTGCAGGCGCGTTTACTCTTCTATTGCCCCATTTCCTTGACAGTGGGTCGTATGGAACGGAGGTACTGACCGCCGAGTATGTACACAGGACCTGCACAACTACATGCGCGGCGTCGCCCTCCCGATGTTCCAGTACGCCGCGTACGCGCAGACGTACCTCCAGCCGCGCGTGCTCGCGCCGGGCGAGGCGCCGCCAGATGACGTGCCGCCCCTGGAGACGCTTGCACTTACCGCCCGCGCGTACACGCGCGTCGTGCTGCGTCTGCGTGCTCAAGCGGATGCGATCATGAGGCAACGCGCGAGGGAGGCCGCCACGAGCCAGCCACAGGACGGAGAAAGAGGTCGGGAGAACGGCAAACGAGGCACCAGCAGCCGCGCGAATAGTCGAGCGCCGAGCCCGACGTCGAGTCACGGGCACGGGTTTGGGCATGGACACGGACACGGGCCCTCTTCCTTTGCGCGTGCGCACGGGCGTAGTTCAACCGCTGCGTCTTCAGGCTCGACGTACCACGCCAATGGTTCCTCTATCTCTCTCGCTGCTCCCGCTGGAAATGGTGGGAACAGCGGCGGGTTCAGCTCGCCGCTGTACAAACCGCAGCGCGCACCGCTCCTGCGCGTGTTCGTGCCCAGCCCGGACGGGGATTGGCTCTCGGACGAGAGCGTGCTCGGGTGCGAGACCGAGCTGGACCGCGCGGGCGTGACGGCCCTGCTTCGAACCGGCGATGTCGTATGGGACGTGGCGGTCGGCGAAGAGGGCAACGTCGGAAGGCTGGTGTGGGATGGGCGGTATCTTGTCGTGCGTGTCCTTGTTCCCGCTGTCTTCTGTGTTCGTTTGGCTTTGCTGACTTGACTGCGTGGATGCGCCGGCAGGATCTGGACTTTAGGTTTAACCGCGCTGGAGAGCTGCCCCCCTACTTCCACAGTTTGGGGTTCGCGCCGAGTTACTTCCACCGCGTTATTCGTGGCTCTGGTAATCCGGTCGTGCATGTGGATGTGAGCCCGTGGGGCAGCGAGATCGCTGCGAACCTGCAGCTCATACAGGATCGAGCGCGGACAGAAACGTGTGTATCAGCCAACTTCCCCCATTTTCACGAAAGGGCACACAGCTGATGTCTGTACCGAAACAGGCAACACGGCGCGTCGCACAACGTCGTCCGGTGGGTACACCGCTCCTCCTTCGTCCTCCGCCCGCCACCGCGCCCTGCAGCCCCGTCAGACCTGTCCACCCCGTCCGCGCGCCCGCGCCTGCCCATACCCGGCGTCGAAGGCGCGTTCGTCGACCCGGGGTGGCACGGCACGGTCGTGCTCGAGGCGGAGGGCACGAACGAGGGGCTCGCGGACCTGCAGGATCGGTGCGGCCCGCGCGCGTTCCCGCCGCGAGCGGAGAGCGTGGCAGAGCGGATGCGCGGGGAGAGGGCGAAGGGGTGCCGGAAGGTGTGGCGGGTTCTGAGGGAGAGGAGTCGGCCGGGCGAGATTTGGCTGAAGGCTGTTACGGACAAGGAGAGGTTGATGTGAGGGGAGCGCGGCTGGGGTTGGGTTTGTTTTCTTTATTCTTTGTTCTTGAGCTTGTGCGGATTTGGATTCTGGGCGGGAGATTTTGGACCTTTGCGTTTGTGATTTGGGGATAGGGTGGAGAGCATAGACTCTGGGCTCGCGATTGACTGGGTTCTCCTGAGGCACCGAAGTATACGATATCAGTTGCGCTGAGGTGTCTGGGACACATTAGCGGTGTATGTCTTAATGTAGTGTAGGACGATGACGGATGCTATTTCAAGTATTGTAGTTAGTTGCTGTATCTTCTTTGACACACCTAGATAATACGCGCACTCGTGTGCTGAACATCGTCCCTTGGGTGACTCGTCGATTCTTGGCATGGAAAAGCAAGACGAGGTGAACTGTTGATGTGCGCGAAGTGAAAGCTGTGAGCAAGAGCGTTTGGGTGGGCCGTATTAGTGCAAGGCAAAAACCGGAGCTGCGGAGCGCAGCGTCATGGCATAGATTAAGTACCAATTCGTATCGTTAACATATATCCAAGTATCAAAGTCCAATCCTGCAATATCAGACGTGTGTGTCAGAAAACAAGTGATAGACAGGAAGCCGCACACATTACAGGACGTACATCATACAACCTCTTCGCGGCTCTCTGTTCCATAACTGCAACTGCACCCTACAGGCCCTCCTTCACTGCGCAGGCGAGCCTCCGAGCCCGAAAGATGACAGCTTGTACATGAACCATAGGCCTACGACACCTCCTACGATGTAGAGGATGATACGCGACTGCCGTACGCCGCCGTGCCCTGTCAGCCCGAACGCTTGGCCAGCGCGTCGTGATGATTGCGAGAGCGTTGCACCGAAGGAGCTAAACACGTTGCCCTATGGTTGGATAGTGTAAGGTTAAGTATCCCAGAGCATAGAGGTACGGATATAGAGAGCGCACCGCGTCGTCCAGCGTCAAGTTCTGCCTCTCCACATCATCGTGTATGTCAGTCGTCACCTGTGACAAGACGGTGCACGTAAGAGTCCATCGGTGAGGCGCAGAGACATGGAGGGGCGCACTCCTCTTAGTGTTCGTATCTTCGAGTGGAGGTCGTCGAGGCGCTGGTCGTTCTGGATCTCGTAGGTGTCTTCGACGCGCGCGTTGGAGGAGGACATGGTGCAACGACCGTGGGAAGTCTGCGCAGCTCTGGGGAACGCGTGGTCCGATTCCGAAATGGTCGGAGGTTGTCTCACCCAGCCACCATCGCGCAGCGCGTCGACGGCAGACTCTCTTCAGCGTTACGAAGCAACTTCAGTTCTATACGATGGCCATCAACCAGGATCAAAACGATGGTTCGCTGCTCGCTCAAGCTGCCGACTCGAACTGCACCGCGAACCTGAAGTATCTTTCGACTGTGGGAAATGTTCGGGCGATCTTGTAGACGACATTCCTAGGCCAGTTTGCTTTCTTGGAGGCTCCCGTATGGCTGGATCTCTTCTTCTCGACTGGTATATCATGTGTTGTCAACAACGGCGTCTCACTCAGATACCGGCCCCTTGTCAGATTGCGACTACATATATACAAACCGTCGTCAGGTACTGCGTTCTCGCCATGCGACGCATCGCTTAGGTATCCTACCTTCCATTGTTTGTATGGTCTTCATCTCTCGGGGTTTCTGTGCGCTCGTGGTGATAGTTTCTGTGCGCTCGTGGTGATACCCAGGTGACGGGAGAGACTATACAACCAACTCACACGCGTTTGGTATGATCGCTATCTCTCGAGCAGATGACTCTTCTTCTACGCACGGTCTCTCGCTCACCCAGTACTGGTTGGCTTATCCAGGCTTCATGCGAGCAAAATGAATGCCCCTTGTCTATCAACCCACAGGTCAAACATTCAGGCCTATAGCCTTGCTCTCGTTGACCATGCTCGCAGTTCACAAAGGTGTCGCTCTCGTCACAGGATGTGCTCAAGGCATCGGCCGAGCCATTGCCACTCGCCTCGCCTCCGACGGCTTCCATCTCGCGCTCACCGACTTGCCGACGAAACGGGAGCCTGTCGAGGAGCTGGCGCACGAGCTGTCGAAGCGTCGCTCTGATTTGCGTACGCATGTCGTGCTTGGCGATGTCAGCGCAGAGGAGACCGCACGGACGTCGGTGAAGGACATCGTCGAGAATCTAGGTGGAATCGATGTGGTGAGTATCTTTCACATTCCCTTGTGCTTGCAACCTTCTCGAATTGGGCCTACGTCTGCCAACGGTGATCTGATGGCTTCTTCATGCATTACAGGTGGTCACCGCTGCCGGTATAGCCCCTCCCACGCTCTTGCTCGATAGTAAGCCTGCGCGTTAGCCATAGGAACACTGATCACTCAGAGTGGCGTTTCGTGACATTACCTTAGCCACCGAGGAACAATGGGACAGGGTGTTTGCCGTCAACACCAAGGGCACATTCTTCTACTATAAACATGTCGGACAACAGATGATCAAGCAGGGCCGCGGAGGGCGCATCATCGGCATAAGCTCTATTGGGGGTAAACGAGGTGCTACTACTCTACTTTCGCTTTCTGACATCAGAATTCTAACCACGAGGTATCCTGCGTCAGCGCTTCCCTTATTTGTATCGTACTCCGCCTCGAAGTACGCCGTACGTGGACTGACACAGGCCGCAGCGTTAGAGCTCGGGAAGCATGGAATCACCGTAAACGCATGTGCGCCGGGGAGCATCGAAACTCCAATGTGTGAGTCCTTTGGAAGCGTTCAAGGTCATTCTGATCACTTATCCTCGTAGTCAGAGATGCAGGTATTGAAGTAGAGAAGCTCGCCAAGGGCGGCAAGTCCGGCCTCGAGCATACAGTGGTGAGCGTATCTGGTCTAACCCGATCTCAAGCTTGGTGGCTTATCTGTACGTGCTGATACCCCGGTCTCCTCCGTAGAATCCAAATGCTTCCCCGCTAGGTACACTTGGGAGGCCTGAGGACGTCGCGGGCCTGGTATCGTACCTTGCATCGGCCGACTCACGCTTTATGACTGGCATGTTCCTTGATTTCTACATGCTTTCGAAACCGACTAACTCGACTCCCTTTGCCGTATCAAGGTCAAACGGTAATTGTTATTTTCCCAAGATAGTTGGATTATCAAGATGACAAGAGACGTTCGCAGATATCTATCGACGGTGGCCTCCACTTCGACTGATCGCTGGAAGAACCTGAGACTGCGTAGTTGCAAGTGCTCGCAAGCCAAACATAGAATGAAAAAAAGCAATCTGTTCTTGCTCATTTTTGTCATCGCTGTAGATCACGTGACTTCCGTACCTCGCTCCCTAGTCCACCGTGATGCATTCACGGCAATGACTTGAACCATTTGGCGTCGTACATGCTCTAACTACAGTAACTCTGAACCTTCTATGAACACACATCTTATGCTATTTCAGGATGCCTGTGATTGAGAACGTGAGCACTGAAACTCTATCACTCACACAGAGGGTATAAGTTCAGCTCTGAATCATCGCAACTATCAGCCAACCGCTACCATGTCCGCAGTAAAAGGCGTCGCTCTCGTCACCGGATGTGCCCAGGGCATCGGACGCGCCGTCGCTCAGCGTCTCGCTTCTGACGGATTCCACATTGGTCTATGCGACTTGCGCACAAAGCGTGAGCCCGTCGAGGAGCTTGCTTCCGAGCTGTCGAGGCGCCATTCCAACGTACGGACTGCTATCGCTCTCGCTGACGTTCGCATTGAGGATCAAGTCCGAAACACGATCAACAGCGTGGTCAAGAGCCTCGGTGGCATAGACACAGTGAGTCCGGATATTATCTCTCTACTAGGTTCAAACTATGAGCACTAACAGTCGATCTGCGCAACCATTAGCTGGTCACCTGTGCCGGGATAGCTCCAGTGAAATCGCTTTGGGAAAGTGAGCATTCATGATCAGACCATGAGGAGCTGTCGCTCAAAGCTGAACATTGTATTTATAGCCACAGAGAAAGAATGGGACGACGTATTCGCTGTCAATACCAAGGGCACCTTCTTCTTCTACAAATATGTTGGGCAGCAAATGATCTTGCAGAAACGTGGTGGCCGCATGATTGGCATAAGCTCGATGGTGGGAAAGAAAGGTTCAATTTCCCTGGTGACACCCATCCACGCTATCATATTGATACGTGCATGAAATACTTCAGGTATGGCCCGCGGAGGTGCTTACTCCGCTTCGAAGTTTGCGGTACGTGGGCTCACACAGTCGGCGGCATCGGAGTTTGGGCCCCGCGGCATCACTGTCAATGCTTGCGCGCCTGGTATTATCAACACGCCCCTTGGTGAGTCTATCATCTATGGTTGGTGCTGTTGTAGTATTCTGAATTATCTAGTTAGAGAAACATTTGATAAGGCAAGGCTTGATGGTACCATAGACGCTCTTACTCAGGCGATGGTAGGCGAACGGCTGATGCATCATTATCAACACGATAGCTTATCGTATCCCTCTTAGTCCGCCTACAAGCCTGTCGTAGACGACATCGGTCAGCCAGAGGACGTCGCAGGTCTGGTATCTTACCTTGCATCTGCAGAGAGCCGGTTTGTTACAGGTGTGCTTTAATAGATGTCTTTTTAGTTTGCCTATACTTACATTTGTTGTGTCTACAGGACAGGCCGTTCGTGATCTTTTATACGGGCTGTGTCAAACGTGACTGATGCATGTTTAGATTTCCATTGATGGTGGAGTTTGTTTCAGCTAAAATTACACGACTCAAAACTCACAGGAATTAACGTAATGACGGAGTTGGCTCTTCGGATTAATGTGGTTGTTTGCAGTATCAGTACATAAAATTGGCGCAACATCTGTACTACGGCATGTGTCTACTATCTAAATCGTATGTGGTGCAAAGTTATTCGTACACGCATTGGATGATTGCTACATCATTAATCATTAGTCGACTACTTGAAGGCTTCCGGCTAGCATCTCAGTGCTTCAAGGACACCTTACAGCCTACTGAAGGATTTGGTGAGGGGAGATTGGACCCGCCCCTGTTATATTTTCATCGCTAGTCCTCACGAGATGTTGTTCGTGCAGCATTATCAGCGATAGTAAAAGACATGAAATCTGTTCGAACTTCCACGTATTTAAGTAGTTTACACATGTTTCTGAGACATGGTCACTTCACCATGGTTCCCATGACGGGATTATTGTCGGTTACTATTAGTCAAAGTAAGTTCCGCCGTCGATCGATATCTACGTATGATTCAGCCACAGCTGCTGAGACAAACTGAGAAACACGTACGGTTTGACCTATGGTGTCATTTGGTGTAAATGTCAGTATATTACGATGATGTGGCTCAGAAAGGACAACAAACCGGTAATGAAACGGGCCTCCGGTGATGCAAGGTATGATACAACCCTGCAACTTCCTCTGGTTGACCGGTGTCCCCGATGATAGGCTTTGTAACAGATAAGACGGCACGAACGACGTGAGGTTTTATACAGGTAAGAATACATACACATTGCATCTTTTGCTTACCTTGATCTGAGCTAAAACCGCTTTCTCGTTATCGTATAGTTTGGCCTTCTCGAAACACTCTTTTACTAAGCCAATCCGTGAGATTGCAGTCTACAAGAGTCGAGGACCATGAACTCACACATGGGAGTTTCGATGGCGCCTGGGGCACAAGCATTGACGGTAATATTGTGGGGTCCATATTCCGCCGCCGCAGACTGAGTCAGGCCGCGTACTGCGAACTTTGAAGCACAGTAAGCGCTGCCGAGGAACATCCCTAAAAACGCTCATATTAGGTAGATAACATGGAGGAATGTTGACTGGTTAGCACCTCGCTTTCCAGCGAGAGAGCTGATACCGATAATGCGACCACCCCTTCCCTGTATAATCATCTGATGGCCGACGTGCTTATAGCAGAAGAAGGTGCCCTTGGTGTTGACGGCGAATACGCCTTCCCATTCTTTCTCGGTTACTAAGGGCAGGTGGGATTTGAAATGATGTGATGAGCTGTAAATCATGCCACCAAAGAGACGAGCAACTCACTTCTCTGAATCGTGTTGATGGAAGCTATTCCAGCGCAGGTTACGAGCTGAAAGGGACAAAGGAGAAGCAAGTCACGTTAACTCTCGTGCGCTCGATGAATGATTCCAGAGCTCACCGTGTCTATGCCGCCCAAAGTCTTGACTACACTCTCGACCACGTTTTGAACTTGATCCTCAGCGCTAACATCACCCAGGACTACAGTCGTCTGCAATTCAGGGTGGCGCTTCGACAGCTCGGAAGCAAGCTCTTCGACCGGCTCCCGCTTTGCCTGCAAGTCGCATAGGCCAAGGTGAAACCCATCGGAGGCGAGCCGCTGGGCAACGGCTCGTCCGATACCTTGTGCGCAGCCTGTGACGAGAGCGACGCCTTTAGCTGTGAGCATTGTGGTGGGTGATAAAGCAGATAGCTTAAATTGACCTGAGATCCTCGATGTCAGGGTATTTAAACGTTCGTGATCGTAGGCGTCTAGATACTGCAATCATGACTGATTGGCTAAGCGAAGAGAATGAAAGCTGAATCTCTCATCAATACACTTGGTATCACCGAAGTTTTCTTATTGAATGTTCAAGCTTAACTTGGAAACGAACGTAAAGCACAGAATTGGGGAATCCTCAGTTTTCGAGGGTGAAATCGGAATGGAGGCGCTGCGTTACCATATCAGACATATTGAATGACTCCACCTATAATGGCATAAATAGGCATTGCTCAACTCCGCAAGACAGTGCAAGCTGCCAAGAGCGCTACTCACAATCTGACCTAGGATCATACCGCGAGGAATCGTCCACGATTGGCCCACGCGGTTCTAAAAGAAAAGAGGGAAATTGTACCGGTGGTGTAACGCGCGCCTGGAGACGCAAGGTACGTAAGACATCCCCGCTGTGCCCCTCGGCTCAGCAAGTACTCCGAGACAGGCTGCTATGGTCAACTGGATTTATTACAGTGATAACGACCTTCATCACAAAGGGAAACCCTTTGGCTCACCGATCTTGGCTCACCGATGAATATGCAATACCTTGCCATGGGATCCCCGGTTCAAGCGTCTTCAATTTAGATGGAGCTTTGCCTGCGTAACAGCTCATAGATCAGAATCACTGGAATACAGCCCTGGTCCGATGGACTTACAGAGCCCTGTATGGACGGCACTTTCCAGATGCGGCGCACGCTCTTCTACTAAGTTCCGCTTAGACGGCGATTCAGCCATCGCAAGGTGGAGCCTGTCATCTGAATGCCGTATGTTTATGGCGCGCCCGATACCTTGGGTGCCACATTTGACGAATGCAGCGCCAGAGTAATGGGCCTGAGGCCGATGTGCAACCTATAATGGGAGAATGCTTGACAGTGATATCACCGTCACGCTAGAGTGCTATATCATTAGAGGCGACGAAGAGAATCAGATTGAGGTGCTTGCGGTAGATTCTCGAGCCTTCTTGGATTTCTAACGACATCAGCCATGGTGGAGGTTTGAGTGCCTAAATAAGTGCCACTTCTTGAGAAAAGTAATCGTAGCATGCGGGACGCTGGATTTACCAGTTGTGTAAATCGCGTTTCAGGCGATGCTATGCCTCACTGATGTAGAGGACCTCACTAATGAAAGCAGTCATCGTAGTAAGCGAGTTTCCTCTAGGTCAGCGGTAATCCCAGACACAAAACCGGTCAGACGCTGCATCAAGAAATGATGAGACGCTGATCACAGTCTTACCCATGATGGAGCATTCTCATACGAGTTACTGCAGACTCTGAACGTAGGTGGCGGTCGATTTGACCATGGAGGCAGAAAACAAAGGGTTGAGTACGTTGAGTGGCTGAAAAGCCGAGACACGTGACGTCATTCTCATTGGCTCGTTGAGTGGGAGGAGACAACGGACGCGTGCACGGTTCAGCTCATTTCCACCTCCATCTCCTCATTCTTCCTCACTTTTGTCTTTCTTTTTCTCTTTCATTCTTGAATAATAACTCGCTAAGCGGGTCTTTTAGTAATCGGCGTCATGCCAGCGCCAAGCGAGGCCTCTACGCGCCGCAGCGTCAGAACATCCACCACCGGCAACGCGTCCAAGCTATCCCGCTCCTTCTCCAACGCCAGCAACGTCAGCGGCGCAACCACCGTCAAGATGTCCTCTTCAAACTCATCCTCTAACCACAAATCGACGTCGAGCGTGGCCACGAGTGTGACTGTCACTGGCAGCAATAATGGCAACCCCAATGGCCATATCAGACGCCAGTCCGCCATCCCGTCCTTCTCATCGTCCCGCCGGGTGTCCGCTCCGCTCCTCTCCCTCCAAGCGAGCGAGCGCGAGCTGGCATCGCCCATATCACCCTCAGTCAGCGCGGCACGAAGGCTTTCGGTCCAGAACGTTGGTGGTTCAACTTCCGTGGCGAGCACCCGGCGGATGGCCCGCACCTCATCGACGATCGGCAGCGGGGCACCGCCGGCATTCCCCAGGATGGTGTCTTCGCCTCCCGAGGAACACGTTGCTCAGCGTAATCTTGGCGTGGATGCTGGTAGGCAGCCAAGTAGCTACGCTGCTAGCGTGGCAGGAACACCACGCCGTCCGCGCGTGGTGAGCGAGAGTGTCGCGACACCCTCACGATCCTCGGCTCGCGTCTTTGTCCCGCCGGTGAACGATGCAAGCTCAACGTTTGTTTCGCCGACGATCAAGCTCAGCTCACCGAGCCCTGCTGGGAAGCGCGGGAGCCTGCTGGCGCACACAGAGAGCAGCACATCCGTTTCCTCACTCGACGTCGCTACGCCATCTGCGTCCCCCACGAAGCGGGCCGCTCAGCAGAACGGCGGTACACCGGCCAAAAACAAGACTACCCCTTCCAAGGCACCCGCATCCATAACACCGTCCCGATCCGCTTCCAAGAACACGCCGACGAAACTCTCCCCTTCCGCCTCGCGTTCCCTCTCCGGTTCTCTCGGCGAACGGGCGCAGCGCAGCCGGGTTCAAGGATCTGGTGCGTCCTCCGTCAGCCGGGGATACCGCGAGCCTGTGGCGTTGCTCGGTGATTCGGATGCAGCAAACGGGGCGATGGGCAGCGTCAACGACGATGGTATGACGGATGCGAGTAGGGTATGGGAAGGGTGGGACGATGGCGACGACGATGGGCTCGAGATGGTTACTGAGGATGGGGAGGGGGACGAGGAGGTGCGTTTTCTTTATTCATTTCGGTACTTTGCTTCCCGCATTACGTCTTCGTCTATACCGCGTGGACCGTCTCCGTCTCCGCCTCTCTTTCCCCTACGTTCTATATCCCAAAAAATACTTCCTGCCTTCCTCGCCCTTTTCCTTCTTTCTACCTTTCGCTGACAACACCACTCCCAACCACCCCCGCAGATCGACGCCGCCCTCGACAACCTCCGCACACTCCACGTCTCCAAGCTCACCGCCTACAAGCGCCTTCTCGAGCGCGCACAAGCCAGCACGGCAGCCCAGGCGTACGCGCTGCAGGCCGAAGTCGCCCTTCTCCGCCGCCAGGTCTCCTCCTCTAACACCAAACCGGGTGCGCTGACTATCACCGCGTCGAATTCGGATATGACGCTCGACCCCGGGATGTGTGTTTGCGGAAGGCGTAAGAGGGGTGGATACTGGGCCGGGAGCAGGTTTGCGGTGTACGGGAGCGATGAGGAGGATGACGGCGAGGATGGCGAGGAGGGAGGTGTGGATTTGGGTAAGGCGCTGAAGGGGGACGGCAAGGGCAACTTTAATGATCGGGAGGTGAGAAGGGCCGTGAGGGGGTTGAAGAGGGAGGCGAGGAGTCGGCTGTGAGTCTCGTTCTGTCATGATTTCTGCTCTGTCATTGACTCATGGTTCGTGGGGCTCGTCTGACTGCACTGCAAATCCACCTAGAATGGGCATCATCCTCGACTGTAAGCTCGCATCCTTATTCTCCTTTCCCTTCCTGATCACCCTGCTAACATCCGACCCCGCACCGCATGCAGCCCTGCTCCCCGGAGACATCCGCCTGCAGATCCTGCTCCTCGAAAAGTACGCCAAGTCGACGTTCGACGTGCTCGGCGCGCTCGCGCCCGACCTCGCGCTGCGCGTGCTCCGGCACCTCACGGTGCGTGAGGTGCTCCGCGCGTCACTGGTGAGCAGGCGGTGGTACGAGGCCGTGCACCATCCGCTGCTGTGGCGCTTCCACTGTCTGCGCCTGACGAAGAACGATCCGGTGCCGGTGAGGGCGCCTGCGAGCCCGGATGGGTGGTGAGTTGCTCTTTTACTGGCTAGGTTGATGAGTATGAGGGAAGGGAGGGCTGACTGAGAGGGCATTTGTGTATAGGTATCCGCTGTATAGGTCGCTGCACCACCGTGAGGCCAATTTCCGGAATGGGCTGCCGCAGAGCATACGGTTCCTCAGTGGGCACACGGGGTTCTGCACGACGTTGCTTCTCCGAGGTCGGTCCATTTCGCTTGCATAATCGGGGGTGTGGGCGCTGGACTAACTGGAGTGACTCGTGTGTGCGCGGGCAGGCAAGCGGCTGATCAGTGGTTCGTACGACGAGACGATCCGGTTCTGGGACATCGAGACGGGCGAGATGAAGAAGTGTCTGCAGGTCAAGAAGCCCGTGAGCTGTGTCGACTTTTTGGCGGAGGAAGGTGCGTTCTTCTCTTCTCGCTATATCATGTCAACGCACTCTACTCAACAACGGTTATCGACGTCAGAGGTGTTCGTCGTAGGCTTCCACGACGTCGGGTAAGCCCTCCCCAGCAGCTGCTCCTCAGTCGCCTGCTCACACGTAGCCATGCAGACGCGTCCACCTCTACTCCTCCGTGACCTTCACCCCGCTGCAGCAGCTCGCGGGGCACCTGAACGGCATCCGCGCCGTCGCGCTCAGCTCGAGGAACCTCGTCTCGGCTGGCGCGGACAAGGCGCTCGTGTGCTGGGACTGGCGCGCGGGCACGAAGATCGTGAGGTTTGGGCAGCAGACGACGATCAATATCGGCGTGCAGATTATTGCTGCGCCCGAGGGCGACGATCCACGCACGGGTGAGGGGGAGAGGGTGGTGGGGGTTACGATTGATGGGATTGTTAGGGTTTTCTCGATCAGTGTGTTTTTCGTTTTTCCTATTCGCGAAGGGGTTTCAGTGGGAGAGGGCTGATGAGGGCTTTTGCAGAGAGAAGAGAGATGGTGTCGCAGTTTAAGCTGTCGGAGCTGGGTGGGAACGACCCGGTGTTGAACGCGAGGCTGTACAATGTTGGTGCGGCGCCGAATAATATGCTGCAGTGGTTCGCTGCCAAGGGCACGCAGATGACTGTACGCTGTATTTCGTTCCGTTTGGGTTGAACCGCACGCTTACAAACGATTCACATAGTGCGCCACCAAATCCGTCATTCTGCACCTCCAGTGGACAGAGGCGACCGCCACTCGCGACGAGGAGCAGAAACTCGCTGCCGAATCTGTCGACAGCCCCGTCGGCGGACGTCAGTCCGCGCTCTCCCCCGTGCTCTCGCGGAGCACGACCGACCCGCGGATGCGCACCGTCTCCGCCCTGGGCCGTTCCACCTCATCCGTCGTCACGCCCAACCGGCGGGCCTCGGGGCTCGGCGTGTCGACGTCCTCGGTCTCTGGGAGCAGGAGTTCCACGGGCGGGAAGCGCTTCAGCCTTGGCGCGCCCGGGACGCCGCTCACGCCTGGGACACCGATCTCGCCGACGATGAGCACGGGTCCGGGCGGGGCGAGGCCGTTCACGCCGATGTCGGCGGGCGGGCGGGCGAGTAGTATGGGCGGGGGCGATGGGGGGTTCCAGATCCGGTTTGGGAGGGCGGCGGTGCTCACGGCGCCGCCGAAGCTCGTGGCGGTTGTGGAGACACCGGATGTGGCGGTGGGCGCGGTGGACGCGAGGAAGCGGCGGGTTGTTACGGCTACGAGGTTCAGTTCGAGGGCGGGAGCGGATCGCAGGGTGAGTGATTTGCCGTTTAGCTTTGTTGACTTTGCGCGTTTTAGCGGAGGTGCTGACAACGGGGTATGGTGTAGATTCTCATCTCGGAGCATATCGAGAAAGAGACGCCTCTGCCGAGCGCGTTGGGCGTCTCCGCGGAGGACGACGACGAGCGCGACGAGTGGGACGATCTCGAAGAGCGTACGAGTGCGAGCAAGCGCTCGAGCTCGGTGCTCACGGGCACCACCGCCGCGCACAGTGTGGCCTCGATCTCGGCAGCGGGTGACGTCGACATCGACACGGACGTTGTCTCCCTCGGCGGCGCATGGGGCAATCTCGCGACGCCGCCGTACCCGCCCGGCCCGCTTCGTGGGCTGCTCGGTGGCCTGCCGAACAAGTTTGGCGGGATGGCGACGCCCGAGAAGAACCCGATGTCGATGCAGATGAGCCATGAGGAGGTTGTGGTTGGGTGTGCGGATGGCACCATTTAGTGAGTTTCGGTTTGAACGTTCTGCGTCGGTTGGGCGATTTCTGACCTACGTTCGTGATGTGCAGTGTGATGAACTTTGTCGGGAATGAGTATGTGAAGGAGCGGATTGGTATCCCAGAGGAAGAGGAGGATGTGAGGTTTGGGATGGAGGAAGAAGGTGAGGGCGAGGGCGATGTTCTCTCGTCAGACTGAGGATCTGATGGAAGGTGCGTACATACTTGCCTCCCGCCGCCAACACCTTGGTTTATCCTCTATCACTGATTACTGGACTGTATATTCCAGTCTGATTCACCAAGGCACATACTGAACATAATAGACTAAAACTACCCGCACTCTCTTTATTACCCTCAAGTTTCTCCTCTTTTAGCATTATTCGCTTCTTGGATTTACCCGCCTTCTAATCTGGATTTGTCTGATACCATCATGTTCATGGCGTTTTGCATAATGGATGTTCGGTTTATGACTACTCGGATGCTCTCCCCTTCAGCTCCAACCCAAGGATCCTCGTCGTCTTCATGAGCCACGCAGAGCCTTCGCACTCCTGGACCGATAGGGACCCACGCACATTTCATTTCCCCCAGTAATTTCGCCGCGTTTTCCCATCAGCATATCGCTCTAACACCGGGCGACAACATCGGGCATACCGCCTGTCACTGACCCCCAAAGTTTGCCGTGACAATGAGTGTATCTCCCGAACAGATCTCCATAAAGGCAAGTCAAGCGCTTGACGGGCTTCTTTTCCTCCTTCTCTCCCTCCATCATCCCCTCGCGTTTTCCTCGTCTTTGTCCCGTTTTTCTTATCGACATACGTTGTAGAGCGCATTGCAAACTTAGCGCGCGGGGTAAACTATGGCCATGCAGGATACCGACTCGGAGCTGCTCGCGAAGCTGGGGTACAAGCAGGAGTTTCGGCGCGTGTTTAGCCCGCTCGAGGTGCGTGACTGAATCCTTTCTCCGGCCAGTTGCATGAATGTCGCTGCGTCCGGTGCTGACCCACGTCATCGTCTTTGTTTCCAGACATTTGGCGTTGCATTCAGCGTCATCGGCCTCGTCCCCTCGCTAGCGTGAGTCTTGCATACTGTCTCTCAGTCCTTCAGAACGTCAGCTTGGAGATGTGCTGATGGGCGTTTCGCGTCGCGACCGGTCCAGCTCGGTCCTGTTCTACGCGCTCCCGAACGGCGGACCGACTGCGCTCGTGTGGGGCGTAAGCGAGCGCTTCTCATCAGCGCATCTCCTGTGCACGCATGCTGATGTATGGAATGGCAGTGGTTCATGGCGTATCCGTTCATGATGTGTATCGGGCTTGCGCTCGCTGAGCTCGCGTCTGCGAATCCGACCTCGGGAGGGGTGCGTGGTTCTCGTCCATAGCCATGTAAATGCTGTGCGGGCGAGTTGATAGTTGATGGTTAGCTTTACTATTGGACGCACACGCTTGCTCCGCCGAAGTGGCGGAACTTGTTATCGTGGATCGTTGGGTGTACGTATCTTGTTTGTCTCATCCGCTGCCGTGAATCTTAATGAGCATGTTCTAGATACAAATACTATCGGATTCGCGACTGCGCTTGGTAAGCTTGGAGACACGCAGTGATTTCGCAGGCGCTCATCTACCTCAATGCCGCCAGCGTCCATCGACTGGGCGTGCGCAGTTCAGATTGGCGCGGCGGCAAGCATAGCCAACGACCTGACGTGGGCGCCGACGATGCCTCAGACGTTGTACGCACGCTATCGCTCCCTGCGACCACCTGAACACGTCGCTTAGCCCTTTGTTTGCTGCAGTGGCATCTACGTCGCTATCATCGTGGCGCACGGCATCGTCTGCAGTCTGACGCCAGAGCTGATGGCGCGCCTGCAGAACCTCTACATCGCACTTAACGTTCTGTGAGTCTTTTTGCTTCCCGTATCCCGTTTGCACATGCGAGCCAAGGTTGCTTGGTCTATACCATCTGACTCGTTCTCTGGCAGATTGTGCTTGATCGTGATTATCGTCCTCCCAGCGGTCACACCGGGCGAGCTGAAGAATACCCCCGAATATGTGTTCGGCACGTTCGACAACGGTAAGTGTTTCGCCTCCGCGACACATTCCTTCTCTCGTCCGCCACTCGCCTTCGCCTGATTATGTTTCTGTACTTTTCTTGTCTTGAGTGAGCGGCTGGCCAGACGGATTCGCGTTCATCATCAGCCTCTTGACGCCCCTCTGGACGGTGTGCGGGTACGACTCGAGCGTGCATATGAGCGAGGAGGCGCTCAATGCGGCTACGGCTGTTCCCTGGGCGATTGTGAGCTTTCTTTACTTTATACTAAATACAGACTCGAGCTGCCCTGACTTCGTTGACGTCGACTTTAGGTTGGATCTATCACGGTTTCGTGCGTTCTCGGATGGGGTAAGCCTCTACTTCGACACGATTTATCAGCTCGCAGAGAGGCTGACGAAGTCGAATGCTGCTCTGCAAACAGGTGTCGTCATTTCCCTTGCATTCTGCATGGGCACAGACCTCGCCGGTATCATCTCGGGACCGCTCGGCTCACCCATGGCGCAGATCTTTTACGGCGCCTTCGGTCCCAAGGGCGCACTTGCACTGTGGATCGTCGTCATCATCGTGCAGTACGGCCCTTCTCTGACTTCTGACTTCCACTTCCTTCCCCCGCTAACTCCACACCCATAAACCTACAGACTCATGATCGGCTCCTCCCTCCTTCTCGTCGCCTCCCGCCAGTCCTTCGCCTTCGCGCGGGACGGCGCGCTCCCGTTCTCCCGGCTCCTCTATTACATCTCTCCCAGGACAAAAGCGCCCGTGTGCACCGTCTGGCTCGTCGTCGGCTTCGCGTTCCTCCTGGGTTTGTTGTCGTTCGGCGGCGCCGACGCGATCAACGCCGTCTTCTCGCTCGCGGTCGCGAGCATGTACGTCACGTACATCGTGCCCATCGCGTGCAGACTCGCGTGCGCTGACAGCGGACGGTGGCGGCCCGGCGTGTTCTGGCTCGGCTCATTCGTACGTCTCTCAGCGCTTCTCTTTATGCCTCCAAGTGCTTGCGCTCACGCGATAAACATCACGAATCACTCGCAGGGCAAGCCGATCGCGAGTGTCGCGCTCGCGTGGATGGCGCTCATGATCGTCGTGTTCTTCTTCCCGACGAGCCCGGGCCCGGATGTGCAGGGCATGAATTACACGGTGCTCGTGCTCGGCGGGATGATGGTCCCCGTGCTCGCGTGGTACTTCTTCCCCGTGTATGGCGGCGTGCACTGGTTCCAGGGGCCCGTCGCGAATGTGCATGCGCATGCCAGCGACGACGGGTGCGAAGCAGGGAGTGTGGTCGCCGCGAGTGCCAGTGAGAAGGGAAGCGAGAGCAGGTCTATGGATGTGAGGCTGTCTAATAATGTGGGGAGGTCTGATGGGATGGAGTTCGCATAGACCCTAAAGGTACTTGTTCAGAGGCGCCAATCACCATCATCCATCCCCTAGACAGAAAATAAATCACTTTTCTTGCCGTGTGATACACATTACTGACGTGTCTTGTGATGACAGAAAATAAAAATAAAATTGTTTGCTTACGCAAGGCATAAAGGTGTCAGCGGACTGAACTGTCTTTATTCTGCAATTTCCCCCTACTTGTTACTGTATAGTGCCTACAGTACTAGCTGCCGGTTATATTGAGGGTAAAAAAGACGCTAGCGAAGGCTAACACGAGGCCAAGGTATATATAAGTGTCACGTCGCGATGGATGGTGATCGTGTGCCCTATCCATGCATAATATCATTGGTGTACCCGTTTTACATGTGTCGCTGCGCCCATTTAATAATACCCTAACAACTGATCTGAGCACGTTATCGTATGATTTGAATCTACAATGAAAAAGCATCATCGACTTATATCCCACTCGTAAAGATTTCAACCTTGTATGGCAGGCTGCAGCGTTCGAACCTCCAAACCTTCTAGCCAGACTAGCCAGATACGGGAAAATGGTTGGGTTATTCGAGTTTCTCAGTACAGGCCGCCTTTTCACTGTTGAGTTAGTCCCACGATAGTATAAAACTGTATCCAGCTCCGAGTCAGCCCAAATGGAAAGCGGAAAAGAGCGAAAGTGAAGATCCTCGATCGAACCTTTTTCAGAAAGCCGCCGCGCTCTTCTCTCCCAGCCCCGATATCCACCAATGAACACATGGATATAATTAGCCGACGAATCAGTATTTATTTTAATGCGCCGGTCCAGGCCGGTTCTCGGTCATCTCCGCGCAAGACGAGAGAGGAAGAAAAACAAGAGCGCCGTCCGTTCCTCCGCCGGCGGGTATCAGAAATTCAGAGCCCAGACTGAATAGCTCCAGGCACGTCCCAGAGAGAGCGAGGCCCATTTCCCCCTGTAGGCTAAACAAACTTGGCAGGATTGGAAAAATAAGTGGACTTGGACGGTGAAAACCGACAGAAGAAAGATATGAGGGCGGGTGGAGCGGAGGACGCGTGGCTGGTTGTACAGGCACAGGGCGGTGAGTGGTTCGGTGAAGTTGCCGATGAGGGTGGAGAGCGTGAGAAAGGCTTGCCATCTCGCAGAACGGGGACAGACAGGCAGACTGTCAGCCGGATGTATCTGTGGAGCTGAGGGGGTGAGCTCATTTCTCCACCCACCCGCTCTGTCCTCTAACCCGCCTCTAGACCTGCCCAGACATCAGTCACGCCCGTTTGCCATTTACCAATTCTCCAGTTTGGTTTTCTTCCTCTCATATCTCCATCTCCACCTTTCTTTCACCCCTGACACTAGGTTGCGCGTACATCAAGAGCAGCTCGATGCTCATGAGACGAACGTCCACGCCGCATACCCACAACAACTTTGACACGCACAATTTCACGAACACGACCTCCCAGATCGGTGTCACTCAACACTCGGTCAAGGCCAAAGAAGTACGCGTGGTATAACCAAGAGCGATCGTGTCGATGAATCGTGAGGGTCCGCCCCCTTCCTCTCGCATCTTTGCATAATGTACCCCTGGTTTTGACCCATCCGTTACCGTCCACCAGGTATACATGTTCCCGTGTCCCATCCGCCTTCGTCTTTCGTCCTCCGTCAACCCCCACAACGTCGCCGCAATCTAAATCACGCAAACGCCTCCCATTCCCAATCACACAATCCCCGCCATCCACACCACCAACCCTCGCCAGCCCAGCTGGCACGTCCGCCCCTATCCCATGCGACCGCCTCCGCTCCAAACACGTACAGCACAGGCACGAACACCAGCTCCCCAAACACCACCCTCGGAAACGGCCCAAACACTCGCTCTAGCGATGGGCACGACGATGCAACCGATAGCGACCAGCCACCATTAGCGCCCCTGCCTTCATCCGCGCCCCCAGCCACAGGCACGACGCGGAGGCGCCGAAGCACGCTGCGCACGCCTGCAACGTCCTCCGTGTGCAGCTCCACCCCTCCGTCACCGCCTTCAAGCACGTCTATCGCGGGCACGCCGATGTCGTCGACCAAAGCGGTCGATGCCGATAGCGACGTGAACATGAGCGGATCGAATGTGGACGCGGGCACTGGGCCGAGCACGAATGGAGGAGGAGGAGGCGGAGGCGTGGCGGGATCCAAAACAGCGACAGCGACAGCAACGGGAGGTGGAGGCGGAGGGGTAGCGGGACCGGCGTCCGCACCAGCTCCAGGAACAACAGCGACGGCGGCGATGGACCTGCAAGACTTCCTCGCGCTCATCGCGGCAAGCTCCGCCGCGCCGTTCGCGTTCGATACGATGGTCGCTCTTCCATCGGGCCTCTTCGCCGCCGGCGAGCACCTCTATTCGCGCACGAACCGCATCCGCGATCTGATCGCGGAGGCGAGCGAGTATCACTGGAAGTGAGCCCCTCTTTCGTTTATGTCGTCTTTGCATCTTCTTCTCCTCCACGAAAACACCATATCATCTCCCCGCCCCTGAAATTTATGAGAACGAACGCGACTGACTAGCCGCCCACAGCCAGAAGAAGACGAAGAAAGGCGGGAAAAGCACCGTCGTCACCTACTTCTGTGCCCAGCTCGAAGGCGAACAGTCCAAGTCCCGCGCCGCGACCTCCGCCGCCGCACGGAACACCTCCCCGTCCACCAACGCCAACGCCAACTCCAACTCTGCCACCGTTAACTCCTCCTCAGCTAACGGGAACGGGAACGGAAACCCCACAAACTCCCCAACCGTCCCGTCGCACGACCAACCGAACCAGGCAGGGACAGGCGCAGAGCCAACAGACCGCCGCTCGCGCGCGCGGCTCGTGCGCTACCGCTGCGGCGGCTGGCTGCGCATCACCGTGCTCGACGGGGACGACGCGCTCGTGCGCGTGCGGCTCACACATGCGCAGGCGCACCCGCGGTTCCCGTCGACGTTCCGGCGGCCGGGCGGGTCGAGTGCGTCTTCATCTGCCACCGCAGCTGCGCTGGGTTCTGCTTCGGGATCGGGGTCCGGGTCCGGGTCGAATTCGAGCGGTTCGATGGGCGCTTCTGCGTGTCTCTGGCCCGAGGCAGGCGGGATGATGAACGGGACGAACGGTGTAAACGGGTGCGCGGCGGGGGGGATGGTGAACGGGAGCGAAGGTGTAGGTGTAGGTGTAGGTGTAGGTGTAGGCGGAGGTGGGGGAGGCGCGCAGGTCAAGCCGCTGTTCACGACGGCACCCATGATGAGGCGGCGCACGACGTCGGCGGTCCCGGCGATGCCAGACAGCGCACAGGCGCTGCAGGCCGTGCTCGACGATCCGTCCGCGCTGGACGCACCATCCGATCTTCTTGTCGTCAACGGCATGGGCCCCCCGCCGCCGCCGCCGCTCCCCCAGCGCGTACATTCTCACCCACTCCCACACCCGCAGGGGTTGCTGCAGCCACATCCGCCGCATATGCCGGTGTCCGTGCCGATGGCCATACCTGACGTCGCCAATGCGGCGGCTTCTGTTCCTAATTCTGGTTCTGGTTCTGGTTCTGGCTCTGGTTCTGCGTCGTCGTCTCCTGTGATCGGGATGACCATGGGCAGCCTCGCGCACCACCACCCCTCGGCGCAGCAGCACCATGCGCAGCAGCAGCATCTGTCCCAGCTCCACCAGCACCCGCACCCGCATCCGCATCCGCATCCGCATCCGCATCCGCATCCGCATCCGCATCCGCATGTGCATGCACAGCAGCAGCACCATCAGCACCATCAACAGCACCAGCATTATCAGCACCAGCACCAGCATCAGCCCATGTCACACCCGCACCCACACCAGCAGCAGCAGCCCCATCCGCAACACCAGCATCTCTTCGCACCCGACCGCCTCGCGCGCGCCGCGACCAGCTTCGACGCGCTGCTCGCGGCCGCGTCGGGAAATTCAGGGCCCGTGCCGGCGATGCTCGCGCCGAGCCTGTCGAACGCGTTCGAGGCGGTCGAGCAGGCCGCGGGCGCGCTTGCAGGTGCTGGGGTGGGCGTGGGCGTCAACGGGAATGGGAACGGGAATGGGAACGGGAAGCGGCCGCGGTTTGAGTGATGGCCCGACGACGGAAGAGGAGGAGAACGTGGTGATTCGAGGAGAGGCGGTTTCAGGGCTGTGGAAGAGGAGGAGGGGGAGAGAGGGGAGAGGGAGGGGATGAGCGCTCGAAGAAGATTCACGAAGACACCGGACGACACGTACACGACACCACCCACCCACCCACTCACATCCATTCTTGCTCGCTCTCATTATCACTTTTTTGACTCTCAGCATCGCAACAACCAACTTGATACCCCCATACACGCAACGGGTAGCTCCCTTATTCTGTTTCTTTCTTTCCTGATCTTGAAGAACTCGCTTTCGATTTTATTCGACGCCCGGAGCCGGCGCTGCTCCTGGTCATAGACACTAATTCTGGCTAATGTACGGTGAGCAGGGGGAAGGCGGGAGAGAGCGAGAGAAGGACAAAGAATGAAAGAAGAAGGAGACACATACACGCACCGTCTCATCCATATTTACTTAACGCATCGACTTTTGTGTAGCGCCTAGCAAATTTTCGGCTCCCAGCTCATCATCATATTCATTTATTAGCCTCTTCCATTCGATCTTCAGCCCTCTGAGGTGGTCTCATCCTGACACGAACAGATGAATCCTGCTGTATACATAACACACGCTGACGTAGTAGAGTAGTTTTGCTTACTTACAATTTTCTTTTTTGGGTTTGTTTCGTTCGTTCGATGGCGATTGAAGACGGGTAACTAGACAGTCGCCGGAACTGCGTACACGCGCACGGCAGAGCTGGGTTTCTTGAACTCGCTGAAACAGTGCGTATAGAGGCAGGATCGTCGGTAGAAAGGGCGGCTGAAGGTAGAGGGAAGGCGAGGAATGAAGATTGCCCGGCGGAGGTGAAGCGGTATCTGCCACTGAGAGGGTGAGGAGCACCGCAGAGCAAAGTGTCGAGGGCGATGCCGTTGTTCATCGGCGAGCCCAGACTCCCGGGTAGTCGTCGAGTGTAGTATGCATCTAGAACACATGAGAGGGCGGGAGGGTAGATTATGTCCGCATACATCCGGCTTGGATAAAGGGTGGAACAGATCTAGTACAAGGGGTTCGATCGTGTGTGGAAGGTAGCCGAGGGTTGCATTGAAGGCGCATCGGCAGGGGCGAGACGACGTGGTACCACACAACTCGAAGTGAGGAGACCGGATGGAGAGTGCATGGATCGGCAGCGGCGGTACTGGCGGTAATTGACCTGAAAATCGCTGGTTAGGTTGTGCCACTAGCCAGTACGGTAAACCACACGTCGCCGAGCGTGAACCTAGAGCAAATAAAGGAGGTGGAACAAATCATCGGGAGTTGGGTGAGACAGAGGGACGGCTGGGGCCAGGTGGCAGGTTCTGAGACGATGAGGCGCGATGTGTCGCAGTACTGGCAGCAAGCCGGGTGGGAGAATGACCGGATTCTCGCGTTCACTTCTATGTTCTAGCTAGGAGTTCGCTGTGCGGGACCGCATAGTAGACTCACGTCGTCTGAATCTGTGGTGGAAAGAGACACAGTCGAAGGCGAAGGGCGTCCGAGAACATAGCAAGATGGGAGTCTGCGACTGGGATGTGAGGCGCCCGGATTTGGGGGTGCATCACACGGCGACGGATCGGCTGAAAATCATTTGTAGTAGGGCGATGGGAGATGACGGCGTAAAGCGAGTGCGTCATCGAGTGTAGCAGGTAGAATGGAGGTGGGGCAGGATAAATGGAGAGTTAGTCCAACGGAGTAGCTGTGAGGTGGAGAATTCGTGAATAGTGGGACGAGCGAGCAGGGCGGAGGGAAAGGGAGGATCGATCCTCAACAAACCCAAACGCACTAGTGTGCCCGGCTGCAAGGGAAAGTGACCCGAGTATTTGTAATGACCTCATGCAGGCGAACCAACACACTCCGGAATTATGACGTAGGTGTTCTGGCTTTTCTATTGACACCAGATACCAGACTCCGACTCAGCCGTCTCTCTCGGAGCCTGACTGGTCCTTACACCGTCGCGCAAGGTGGTCGAGAGTCGAGATAGCCTCGAGAGACGCGTACGGCGCGATGTGCGTCGCTGAACTCTAACAGAATTGCCCTCCGGAACGCGTCAGCCAATCGGAATCCACCCATTATTGCGTTTCCCGTCGATCACAGCGAAATGACAGCAACGATCGTCACCAATGACGTCGCGCACCCCTCTTCTCCCCCGCACTGCGTAGTAGCTCCTCGCCGCCCCATGCACACCACATTCAAAACCGTGTCAGTCAAGCGAACTAACAAGGCATTCCGTATACCTGTTGGCGCTAGTGAACAAGCCAATCTATAAAGCACCCAAGCACAGAGGATGTACGCCCGACCACCACCCACTTTCTCGACTTTCGCCCGCTCAGCACTCGTCGGCAGCCAACCAGTTCCACTTCGCCAATCCGCACTCAAAAATACCAAAACCGCGTGCCTGTTTCAAACAAGCTACCCGAGAAAGATGTCCTCAGCAGGCAAGCCGATGCCTCCGTTCACCGACGCAGTCGTCGATGACCATCAGGAGGTACGTCTTGCCAAAGGCTGCGTACGTTATCCACGCAAGTGCAGACTGAATATATGCTTGCAGATGATCGAATATTACGAGGCTTACGAGGCCGCCAAGAAGGAGGGCGACGCCGCCAGACAGGGTCGCATCGTCCGTTTGTTGACATGGGAGGTCGCACGACACGCGTTCGCAGAGGAGACCGTGATGTACCCGCTCATGGAGAAGCGACTAGCTGACGGGAAGAAGCTCGTCGAAGAAGACCTCAAGGCTCACTTGGTGGGTTATTCTCTTCTTTTCCTCTCCCCCTTCGACGCCTACCGCCTTCCTCCCTGTTCATCCTCTCTCGTCCATCTACCTAATCTTGCTAACACGCCCCCGTGCCATCACACAGGAAGTCAAATCGATGCTCTCCCAAATCGAGAATGAGACGCCCGGCACAGACGCGTATGATGCTACCGTGCAAAAGGTCTGGCAACACCTCAAGCCACACAACGACAGCGAGGAGAAGAACGACCTGCCCCAGCTCGAGGCGACCTTCGCGGACGAGGCCGAAGGTCGGGAGTACGCGATGTCGTTTTCGCGCATCAAAACGATTGCACCTACGAGGTAAGCCCTCTCAATTATCCTCGCACAAGACGGAGCGGGAAGGCTGATGTTGTGTTGGACAGGGGCCATCCCGAGTTGCCCAACCGGCCACCGTTCGAGACGGTTGCGGGTTTAGTAACCGCACCTGTTGACAAGATCAAGGACCTGTTCGCGTATTTCCCCACAGAAGAGGATTTGAAAACATGAGCAGAGCGCCTTGCGAATCATGTTAACTGGAAATGATACCTTAGCTCTTGAGTAACGTCCTGTAATGAATGTATCAATACCATGCATACTCCGGCACATAACTCTAACCATAATGAAGAAGGACACGTCCTTCATATTCGTTGCGCATCACGTTGGGCACGTCGACGTGAATTCACGATGACTCAAACACTGTCCACACTCAAGTTATGCGGAAGATTTAGTGTCAATCTTTCCGAGCTCGAGTCGAGTACCTTAATTTAGGCGGTCCGACATTTGTGTTTCCTTCGGTGTTCTACCCGTCGACAAGATTGCATGTGCGGAAGAGAAAATCTACAACGAGATGACCATTCATGCTGAAAGGAAGAAAGTAGATTGATTCGGGAAAAGTGTACAGAAAAGATCCAGCGTGTCCCGGAACGGGGGGGGGGGGGGCATGAAAAATAAAATAAAAGCTGACCCTGATATGCAGTGTTATGGGACATACACCGTCTCCCTGACCTTGACGGGGTCGTGCAAAGTGGTCTAGAAATTCTAAAGGGTGGGTTACATGACGAGGATATATAGAACACCTTAGTTCAGTGTCGCGCGTTCGCACTGGAACGTTACAACTCCCGTTCGGTTCCATCGAAAGATATCTCCGTCGCACGTCACATAAAAACGTTTCGAACTCAAGGTCGTGTTCTGACAGTACACGCACTCGAGGCCAATATGGGCTAACACCAAACTTAAGTTCACGTTGAAATAGTGTTCGTTCGCAAGTTTCTTCGAGTGTGTGTGGCACACCATTGGAACGCGTTCAGCTCTAGCGGACTTTATCCCTTTCATGCTCCGACGCGGGTTTGAGTTTTCCCTCACTGCAGACAAACTGCGATTTTTCTGTTACAAAAAGTGATTGAAGAAGGCGGACAGATGAAAGCCTTTTTCACCCATCTTTTGCTGTGCGAAAAGTTACTGAAAAGTTAAATTTTTGCCTCGGAGTTTGCATTTCTGTGCGGAGATTAGATAGAAACACGTCCAAATCGGGAAGTTAGAGTCCAAATTCGGTAACCCGTCCATTTTACCAGCGCAAAATTGATGCAAATGTTGGCTAAAAGAATACCTTTTCCTGTGCAGAAGGGGGTTCCAAAACTCGGAGGAAAAGGCTTTCATCTCGCCGCCTCTTTCTCTCGGTTTCATCCCGGATAAAATCGCCGTTTGTCTGCAGTGCCTGCATGTAGTGCACCTCGATTACACGACCACTTGACACAGCGTGCGCTGTAGAGAACTTGAAGAAAAAATAGGCGAATGTATCGCTTACCTTTGAATGAGGTATGGTTGTATTCTGTCAAATCCTGCACAGAACCCGCGTAACAATGCCATTCCGAGGTTTACTTTACGGCTGCATGTGACAGGGCAGCGAGCGCGATTTGCGGATGGCATCTCTATACACCTGGCGCTCAGGCGTAGCCCCTATCGCATAAACCGGGGGTCGTGTTGAATCTGTGGCGGACCATCATCCAATGAAACGCTGTCCGTGACATGCACCAACTCGGAGGACGTCACTGATGATGCTGCATCGCGCGTCTCGTTGTGTAACACATCGCAGGCCCATGACGCACAAGACCATTAACGTACAGGAGAGCTTGAACCCGCGGTCGAACAATTCATTCTGGAGGAGTCTTCGGAGCCGCACATAAACTCGAGATATAAACGCGAGCATCGATTTGCCCATTAGCTGATGTTCTCTCGTCCACAGCCCTGTTTTTCGTCTTTTGGCCGCTCTATACTCGTCGGTCATCGCGCCGCCCCACTTCGACACCCCGCGGCCAACTCCACCAAGCTTGCGTCCCTATTTCGAGCTAGAGAGATGTCTACGGAAACTAAGGCGCTGCCCCCGCTTACTGACGCTATCGTCGATGATCACCGGGAGGTGTGCTCCTTTCTCTGGGCATTCACCATGGAAGATTTTTAATATTTGACATTTGTAGATGTTCGAATACTACAAAGCCTACGAGGCCGCCAAGAAGGCGGGCGACGCCGCGAGACAGGGGCGCATCATTCGCCTGTTGACCTGGGAGGTCGTGCGCCACGCGTTCGCGGAGGAAACGGTCGTGTATCCGCTCATGGAGCAGCGCATTCCGGATGGGAAGAAGCTCGCTGATGAGGATCGGAGGCAGCATCTGGTGCGTCACTTCAGGTTCCTCACCAGTCTTTCGGCTTGGCCCGCTCATGACTGCATACCACACATTTGGCATTGGGGAATTCTCAGGCGGTGAAAAAGCTGCTCGCCCAGCTAGAGAAGGAAACGCCTGGTACCGAGGCGTACGATTCGGCTGTGCAGAAGGCATGGCAGCACCTCCAGCCGCACAACGACAGTGAAGAGAAGAACGATCTGCCTCAACTCGAGGCGGCTCTCGCGAACGAGGAAGAGAGCAGGTCACACGCGAAGTCGTTTGGTCGGATTAAGGTCATCGCGCCTACCCGGTAAGTCGCGCACCCATACGCTGAGGGTGACGGAGGTTTACTCTATATCTTCTGCGATAGGGGCCATCCTGGAGCGCCCGACAGGCCACCGCTCGAGACGATTGCGGGCATGCTTACCGCGCCTCTTGACAAGATTCAGGATCTTTTTGCGCAGTTTCCGAAGGAAGAGGATTTGAGGACGTGAGGGTATGAACGTTGAATTTTCGTGAAAATAAAGCCATTTTACGAATTGTCGTACATCACTATCATCTGTACATGTGGTTCATACTTACAAAAATCTTCTAACTTTTCGACGACTCACGGATCGTCCACACAATTCATCCGTATGAGAATGTACGCAGAACTCCTCAGATAGCACATTAAGTCCAGATTGACTCGGACTATAGATTCAAACACAAGGCCGATGGCTAGATTGTAAACGTTTTTAAAGTATAAAGCCCACGGCGCAATCGTTGTGTGGCGTAGACATGATGTCTCTCATTCACGAGTCGCATTGTGTATCTACAATTTACGCTTGACTTGTTAACTTTATAGCAACTTCTCTATTTCCCATACAATGTTGAACAACTGCATAAAAGTGTGCGAAGCTTCCGACGCAACGTACTTGGGGAAGTGTTACTTCGTTCTTTGTCAGGTTTGACCTAGCCTAAATACAGCGTCGGCAGAATGGGTTGCATTGTGTTACGTGGTCAATCGTATTGAATTCCTCCGTCGACATTGATCTAAGGGGGAAACAATCAGATTCTCATGACAACGCCAGCTGCCAAGGGTGCCACCCACAGTTTGACCTAGGGTGCGACAAGGCAGCAGCACATCGGTCTCGATCAGCCCAAGACACCGTCAGCAAGAGAATGAGCTTACCGGAGATATAACGTGCGTCGGGGGACACCAAGTAGGACACCGTCCCTGCGATATCTTCCGGCTCAGCGAGCACGCCGAGCGCTGCCGTTGTCGCAGACTAGCATGATTGGGTGGTAAAATGCGTGCGCTCGAGTATTCATAAATGTGCACTCACTAGGGCATGTGCAGTGCCCTGCCAGGGAACATCCTGTCGGGACTCGGCGGTACTCTTGATTCCAGATTGAGCAGCTCTCACTGCGAGATGACCATCGTATATATATGAGCACCGGCGAATGTAAGACCGGGTTTTAAAGGAGCTTACAGAGTGCGGTGTCGACGCCACCGGGTGCGACCGCGTTGACGGTAATACCGTGTGGTCCGAACTCTGCCGCCGCGGACTGCGTCAGCCCGCGTACGGCGAACTTGGAGGCGGAGTATGCGCTTGCAAGCGCCAGACCTGGAAGCCGTTTAAATGGGCAGGGGCGTGATAAAAGGAATGGCAGCGATGAGTTTATCCGATGTGGTCATCTAACGCGATCAGGAGGGCCACGGCACCTTTCTTGCCTGCGATGGAGCTGATCCCTATCATCCGCCCGCCGCGGCCTTGTTTGATCATCTGCAGGCCGACGTGTTTGTAGCAGAGAAAGGTGCCTTTGAGGTTGACGCCGATAACGTCGTCCCATTCTTTCTCGGATACTGGATAGTCGATCAAAGCAAATGTGAGTTTGGGCTGTCGATACGACATGCACAAGGCAAACTCACCATCGCATATAAGGTTGATCCGGACGATGCCTGCACTGGTAACAAGCTATATTGATGATCAGAGGAACTGACCAGTGGAACAAGACCAACTCCAAAGAAACTCACCACATCGACGCCACCTAGCTCTTGCGCTGCCTTCTCGACTGCATCTCTTACCTGATCCTCGATTGTGACGTCTGCCAGCGCCACGAGCGTCCTTATACCATCAAGTTTCTTGCCTAGCTCAGACGCTAGCTCCTCAACTGCCTCCCGCTTCGACGGTAAATCGACCAGCGCAATTGCATATCCGTCTGTGGCAAGTCGCGTAGCGATGGCGCGCCCGAGGCCCTGCGCGCAGCCTGTGATGAGGGCGACACCCTTAGAGGCTTTTGAGGGCATATGTAGGTATCGTGATATCGTTAGCGATAAATGAGCTGTGGGGTATTTTCGATATACCAGCGACAGTGTGAACGATTATATATACCTACCATCCATCTGGGTGCATCGCGGTCCGGTTCTCCAGGTATCCCCACCAGGAGTCACGATACGTCCTTGGGCGGCCTCGCTGAATGGATTTTTTGTGTGGCCAATGATGTCGTGTGAGTTACTTCTAGAAGCACGTATAGAGACCGATTTTGTTATTGAAGAGGTACGCATCTTTCCGGCGGATGATATTCCAGAAGTTCGTGATGGTGGCACAAGTGCTTTATCAAGTGCGACAGACGTACCGGACTTCCCCATGATCACTCTACGTAGAGTTGATATAGTCCGAAGGAGTGAAAGCCTACCGGCTCATAACGCGCGTCGGTGGGCGCCTCCCCGCGGTTGCGCCACAACATTCTCACGAAGTCAAACCCTATGTAAGTACATCTCAGATTGTCCTGCAGTCTAGTTTGCATAAACGCTCGATATATCTCGTCGTAGCTACTCCAGCGAGTTTTACACCAATCATTTCGGCTCTTCCTGTGTTTTCGACCAACGTTGTTCCCTACAATTCACTCGCACCTCTACGCTATCCCGTTTTTATCCCATTTCTATCTACTCGGCCTAGCACCTTTGATCAAACTCGCACACCTCGCCTCTGCATGCCCACCGGCAGAGCACCCACAGACTACATACAGACACACAGAAATATAAAGGTACGGGACGGATAATTTGAAGTATTGTGGTGAGACTCGCTGTTTCAGTGGATTTGTGAATGAGAGAGCAGGAAGGCCTGGACTGTACGTATGCATGTCACCAGTTCGAGCCTTTCGTTGTATGCATGAATTTAGCGGATATAGCCTGGTAAACTAGCTAACAGTAAGGGACCCATCGTTTCGACCTAGGGTCGTCTTTTTGTTTTGCTGTTTAGAACTTTAGCCAAGACTATGCAGCACTAGAACTCCGAACTAGATAGGGGCTAATTTCCGCACCTAACCTAATCTAATCTCATCGCGAAATATTGAACTGTCGAGCGGCCGCGTCTTGGACCACTCAATCTCCTTCATATCTTTCGTCCACGTCCACCTCCCTCCTGCACATCCACCATCCTCCGACGCACTATCATAACCATGGCACGCAAATTCTTTGTCGGCGGCAACTTCAAGATGAACCCGGGTAGCCTTGAGGCCAAGAAGGCCATCGTCAACGTCCTCAACAAGGCTGATGTCGATCCCAACACCGGTTCGTGCTTTCTCCGTCCCTAGCTTCGTCGCATTCGTGCTGAGCATCGTGCGAGGGTAGAGGTCGTCATTTCCCCGCCTGCGCTCTACCTCATCCCCCTCGTCGACTTCCTCCGCAAGGACTTCAGCGTCTCAGCCCAGAACTGCCACGAGAAGCTTTCCGGCGCGTTCACTGGCGAGATCAGGTGTGTCATATGCAGATACGGGCAGCCTCGTGCACCTGATCACCCCCTCGTCCTCTCTCAGTCCCACCCAGCTCGCCGATGCCGGCGTCCCCTGGGTCATCCTCGGTGCGTCCTTCCCTCCGACCGACTAACTGTGCCCCCTTCTATCTCCCACCCCGCTCACCCCGTCCACCCAATCACTCGCAGGCCACTCCGAGCGCCGCACCCTCTTCGGCGAGAACGAGAAGGTCCTCGTCAAGGGCGCGGACGGCTCCGTCGCCGAGGTCGAGCGCAAGTTCGTGCTCAACGAGCCCGCCGTGCAGGGCGAAGTCCGCTCGATCGTCGCCGCCAAGACCAAGGCCGCGCTCGACGCCGGGCTCAAGGTCATCCTCTGCGTCGGCGAGAAGGAGGAGCAGCGCGAGGCGGGCAAGACCGACGAGGTCGTGCGCAGCCAGCTCGAGCCCGTGTTCGAGGTGCTCAAGGGGGACGATGCCGCGTGGAGGTGCGTTATTTCCCGTTCCTTTCTCAGCTGCTCCGCGGTGGGCGGGTAGGACATGGCTGGCTGACTGTGGCGATTGGCGGTGATCAGCAAGATCGTGATTGCGTACGAGCCCGTGTGGGCGATTGGTACCGGCAAAGTCGCGAGCCCCAAGGACGCGCAGGAGACGCACGCAGCGACGCGCAAGTTCCTCGCCGAGCGTGTCTCGCCCGCCGTCGCGGAGTCCACGCGCATCATCTACGGTGGCAGTGTCTCCGCTAAGAACTGCAAGGAGCTCTGTAAGCCCCATGTGCTACTTTAATTGATGTGGGTGCTAATGAAGACGACTTTTTAGCCACGCAACCCGACATCGATGGTTTCCTCGTTGGCGGCGCGTCGCTCAAGCCCGAGTTCGTCGATATCATCAACTCCAAGAGGGCGTGACTAGGTTCCCCGGGGCGGTTATAGCTCTGTATTTCTCCTCTGCAAGTGATACTTGTACTGTAAGCCAAAGGAAGGCAAAAATGTAAAGTACGATAGAGTTTTCGACATATGATGTCACCCGTTATCATCGGCTCAGGTTTTTTCGAGTGGTATGGCAGGTTACGCGTTGTAAATCTCCTGAAACGCGGCAGGTCTTTTCTGAGGACTCGAATCTTCAACCACAAGTTAGGATCACGGTGGATGAGCTGCAAGTGCTTCAAAGCATACCGGTAGGCGTGACGTGGGACGATTCGTCAGACGCTTAGAATGTATGTTCATTATTTTCCTATAGCTTGACGTCTGTCTGATGCGTCGGGATTCCTTGCTTTTAGTAATTACGTGGATCCTCTGCAAGATTCAACTATACCCTACTGCGGGTAATCTGCCCTGAGCGTGAAGGTATTTGCCAGGCGGAGCAGTCTTTTACATTCGTAGCATTACTTATGCAGTAAATCTGGCTACCTGAACAAAACACGGCATTGCGATCTAAGATACATGGAAGTTGGATGATCTGGTACAATTTTTATCTCATTCTTTCGGATCCGTTCACCTATGTATGAAAGATTGGAACTGACGACGCGGTCTAGGCTTTGTTCTCAAACGAGGTGCCGGCCTAGCACGCATGATTACACCTATATGTCCGGTACAAATTGAACAATAGAGTTCACTCATGTTATGGTGCACTGGACCAAACTCTGGGGTTACTGTAGCAATTTATCCGATGGCGGTAGGGGAAATATGGTGATAAAGGGAAGAAGCTTAGCAAACAAACACAAATCAACTCGAGCTAAAACCTTGCCGAGATTTACGAGCAACGTATACGGGCCCCCGTCATACGCTGAAAAAGGCGCAATGATAACTACATTCCCGTGTATCCTCTGCTACCTGGGGAGCCTTTCTGGCCACTCAGGTCAACAGTCTTCATGTATACCTGAGTGGCGTCGCACGTCTCCTCAAGCTTGCCCCAAGCCAATAATTTGATCCAAGGGAGGTTGGCGATCAAGGAATGCAAGTTCTTGACAGAAGCGCCCACTAGTCAGGCACCCTGCCCACTTATCTCCGGTACACGTTTGATTAACACCCTATTCCGAGATGTCAAAGACGCGCGAACGTTGAAACTAGCACGCACGACACGAGGCTCAAGCTGTTTTCAATTCAAACTTCGGGCGCCGAAGAAGAACCTTGCACGACTTTGCATTGTCCTCCGAGAGGTTTTGACGTCGGAAAACGCACAGCCCTCGCGGCGGTGGATCTAACAGGATCTTGCCCGACAACATGCGTCTTACTCTGCAGCATCTAGAATTGATGTGGAAACAGGGTGTCCTGCTCTGAGAAAATAGTCATTTGGGGTCATGGCTTGCTTCGCATAAATGCTCGGCGGTCGTGCTCGTTCGATCAGATCGTCTTGACTCAGTTTCCCCAGGACACCCTCCAGCTTTGTTCGTCCTCTTCATGACCGTCGTACCATTATTGCCAGGTTCTGCTCTCAACTTCGACCTCTTGCTAGACATCATCTCTCTTGCGGCCAAGCCCGACTTCAGCGCCTTTTCTCGTGGCGAGAACCCGTATGCAGGGCTGGCGAGCCTCTGTGGTATCCACTCAATCCTCCGCAAAGATGCTTTGCGTTTACTCGTTCATACGGTGGTCCTCCCTACACACAGGGAGCTTGTGCTGTTCCAGCAAACGCTGCAAGCCCAGAAAGATCGTGCCATTACGGGGCTGTTTCCCAGGCTTGCCTTTAACTACGTAGGAAACGTCCGCAGGATTTTCGTTGGATACCTGCCTATCGCACCCGATCTTGTCTTCTCCTCCCCCACCACTGATGCCGACGAGAGGCAAGCCCATGACTGGGCCATGTCAAAGGCGAGCACGCTGCTCGACGACTCCGTGCTCGTTCCTGTGCTCCGCGCAGCGCGCGACATCGCGGTCGACGAGACTGCGCTCTCCCTGATGAAGAGGCTCTTTCGCCAGCCTGGCACCGAGGATAGTCCCGGGGCGAACACCGATCAGCCTCGTTGGGAGATGAGCTCCTTCTCCATCGTCGGGCCTCTGGCCGACTTGGATTGGGCTTTGTTCAAGGCCGATGTGGGACCCGGCTTCTTCATGCCCACGCTTCGTGTCCGCAAGTATCGGGCTGCTTGTTGCCATCACCATGAGGCCATGGACAATGCCAGCGTCTCTCAGCCGGTCGAAGATCCTGATCGCACAAGAAGACCTATGGGGCATCGGACGCAATCTTTGCTCTTGCCGAGCTCCGAAGGGGATTATCGAATCACTATGGAACATATCCAACCTTCAAGTGGCCCACACACGCTCATTAGACGTGCAAGTGTTGCAGCGTGGGCTTGCGATGGTAGTCGGCTGGAAGGGGAGATCTTGTCGCTTTGACATGAAAGATATCGAGAGGTAATACAACAATGAGATAGCGCTAGATATCATAGACTTTCGTGATAGCTGAGACATGCCCTAGTTATTGTCAGTAACGTTCATTTTGATGTTATCACGTACATGTTTGCAAACACTACCATAAGACCCAGAGTGATGGACCAGGTGTATGTCCCATAATTACACGTACAGAATCACTATGGAACATACGCTTGGCCTAAAAACGGGATACCCCTTGCTGTAACGGAGAAGTGAGAGATAGGAAGATCGGTGACGAAGAAAGATAAGAAAATAAGTGGCTCGGAGAAAGAGCCGTGTGAACATGCACATACTGTTTCCGCCATGCATACCTGATCATCTGTTTTCCCACACATTTTCCATTCTACTGAGATTCATTACAATTCATACTAGATCGTTGAGATAGCCGAAATGCTACAGACATTGTTTATGCTGATTTTACCTTATACATGTTTGCAAAGCATCACGAGACTCAAGTTGGTAGACCACGCGTATGTCCCGTAATAAGTAAGACACATCATCTTATAACTGAACATCCGCACAGCATAAAGCACCACTCGCGATTCGCTGTTATGGACATGGTGGGAGATAGCAAGGATCAGCACATGAAAAAAGATAAGAAGGCGAGAAAGAGTCGTTGTAAGTTTCCGTCGCACACAAGCGACATATAATGTCGGAAAAAGCCAAATGGGGTTTGAAATGGTTTCCTATTTACACCGGACTTTCGACATTAAAATCAGCCGCGACTACGTTGATTTTTATGTAAAAAAATCAACGTACAAGCCGAAAAAAATGTGTATATATACACACGGACCACCGGCTAGTACGTTATGGATAGTCTGCAAAAGATCAACCTACTAGCCATTGCATACATTGGTATACGTCTCATGGCATTGGTCTATAGCTCCTCTCATCCCGAAACAGTACACATAAATTACCTTATAAAGACCTACGGCTGAGCTCGCAGCCCAAACAGGTTTAGTTTAATTACTACTTACAGCGAGCCCGGTGATATCCGTCACTGGTCCGCCACCCTCTGTCGGATCACCTCGGATAGATTCGGGACATTTCGGAGAGCTAAAAATACAACCTCCTCTCTATTAGTCCAAATCAGATCTCATCGGGGGAATAAATATAGCACCGCATCAATTAATTTGATCACGCTATTAGAAATCCCGGTATTAGGGGTACACCTTGTTTTGGACACATCCGATTGCAGCGGAAAATACAATAAAAGAAACATTCAATTCGACATAGCAAAAACATAACAGCGTGTACTACTCGACGACTGGTAGCACAAGGATCACAAGACAATGGGCAAATGCACTATCAGGCATTGGAGACATTGACGTCAGACGTCTCCTCGATGGGCTCGAGATCACCAAATTCGGTCCGCAATATGTTTTGAGCGGCAATGACAAGCTGGTTGTGGGGTGGCAGCGACACATGGCGAGGTGGAGCTGAGGCGCTGAAAAAAAAAACATAAGAAATACATCCGAAAAAGAAAAAGAAAACATACAAAACGTCAAACAGATGGGCGTCCACCATGCCCCGACGATCTTCGGCATCATCAGAAGTTGATCCTCGGAGGCGCTTCACAGGACGTGCATCAGGCGCGTCCGAGTCGTCCGAGTCGTCGATGATAATTGTGTTCTGCTCCCTCCTCTCGCGCATGATGCGGTCAATGAGTACGGCGAGAGGAGGGAGATCGGCGCTGCTGGAACGCACATACTCGATGTCGTCCTCGTCCTCGATGTTGTCCTCCACCAGAGTTGGTTCGGCACATAGAGGAGAGGTAGCCCGCGGTTCGACGTCTACTTCGTCATTGACCATCGGCTCGTGGTTATTGATGATCGGGGGAGAACCGCGTCGTAAGAACCTAGGCGGGATTACAACCCGAGGCTTGATGCAGAAAAGGCGAGTAGGATAGCACTCTCGAAGCATCCTGATGTTGCGCGGCTCCGGGAGGAGATAGGTGAGCTGGTCGGCGACAGCGAATCTGTAATTGAAAGGACTTGTTATATGCGTCAGCTAGCAATGAATACATAAGTCAAAAACATACCTCGCGAGACTTTCAGCGTTGTACGGGGTGTGGCCGGTCTGCAATAGAGCGGCATGCTCTCGCTCAATTTCGGCTTCTGTGTGATACTGTTTTACAATGATATTCTAGGGGGAAAAACGTTAGATCAAGTCACGAAGAGTTCGAAGGCTTACCAAGTCGGTCCAACCGTCGCCTGAATACACGCGATGTTCAAAGATAAAGTCGCCATTGCGAGCACCCACGGGAGAACGTGAGTCGTCAGCTAGGTTTAGCATGACGCTGTTGCCTTTGATGAAGGTGCTGTGGAGGGGCATGGAGGAACAAAAAATCGCTGAGCGTTGAGATGGGGGAAAGGAAGAGGCGATGGGGCGATAAGAAAGGCGGGCTTACGATTTTATGGTCGCTCCAACGAAAGGGCGCGATTGTGCGCCCGGGTGATCCTGCCTGCGCTTCGACACGAATTCCAAAGCCCAAGAGAGCAAGTGTTAGCCCCTGCCCCAGTACCTGGGCTCCACACGCAAGTATTGCGTCAACGAACGGTTAAGGACCGTCCGTCATCATCCACGACCCACTCTGGACCTCAGAAGAAAACAACAGATCAGTGACAGAAGCTCATCCACCAACATACAAAGACCAACCTTCGCCGCAGGATTCTGACATATAGAACCACCTGCGGCAGCTATAGATCCGGCTATGGAGCCTTTGGGGCAAGCACAGGCTGGCCGAGGACGCGGGGTGGTGATTCGCAGGAATGCAGTGGGGGGAGGGAGAGGTGGTCACAAGCAAGGTGCAGGACGAGGGCAAGGAGTGCCTGGACCAAGTTCGGGCAGTGGAGGGACGAAGGTCGTTCGTAAAAGGCCCCGCGAGGAGACTGTCAGTACATCATCGTCCTCTGTGTCAATCAAAAAAGCTAGGGCGGATTGTGCAGCTAAAGCGCCCCCGGCTTTCATTATGCCGTTTACAAAATCATCAGCGCCCCTGGAGCAAGGAGAAAGGGAACTCACCGGGGATGAAGCCATGGCTCGTGTCCTCGCTAGCATGCCAATTTGTCCTCCTCGCGCGTCTGAGAGCCCCCCTCGACAGCGCATGTCTTCGGCCACCTCAGCGTCAATGTCATCATTCACCTCGGCAGGGTTGTCTTCTAGCTTCACGTCTGTGCCCGAAGCTGTCAATGTGAGTATATGCAACATCCTGAGTCAATCATGACTCACGTTATTGGCAACAGCATGAAGTCATCGACCCAGCACTTACTGCAAGAGAATCTCAGGCGAAGGCCACAATGCCTCCTCCTCGGGGTCGCCCCACCCATCAAGCTACTGGCCCTCGCGCAGCTCCTACGGCATTGGGTATGCGCCCGATTCGTAAACCCTCCAATTCCAAGGCGCTACCCAATTCACGGATGTCATCTGTCGCACCTGCCGGAACTCGAGCTGTGAAAACAAGTATGGGGCCACCAACTTCCCGCATCCAATCTGTTGTGGCTCCAGCATCTCGTGTTGCGACAGCGCTGCCGCCGTCTAGTGCGCCTTCAGTCGCCTCATCTCGTGCGCCGTCGGTAGCTCCTCGTGTTGCGACAGCGCTGCCACTGTCTCGTGCGCCTTCAGTCACCTCATCTCGTGCGCCGTCGGTAGCTCCGTCGTTTGCAGCCATTGGCCCAGGACCTCAAATTATGCATATACCACGCAAGCTGACAGACCAAATCAGTAACCACTCTTCGCAATTACTCAAACTCACCGATGGCGTGGGACAACTCAGAGCTGAGGTGCAAACACAACAAGATGGATCGGGAGAGATGGGAGCACGTGTTAAGGCGCTCGAGGGGGAGATCGAGAAAAGTAATGAGGCCGCGAGAGAAATCAAGGTTAGAGTGGATGCTCTTGAAGACGGGTTGAAGGACGTTCGCGAGGCAGTCAACGTCCTGAAGGAGCGTGGAGGGAATTACAAGTCAGTGGAGGAGACTGAGAATGAATTGATGGCGAGTGACTTCTTTATTTGATTTGACAGGTGATAACGGATTCTATAGAACGGCATCAGAAAATGTTTCATCGACAAGCTGGGCTTGAAGGACAGCTCTGAGCTGTTGACGCTTAAGCCCTTGCCCAATGGAGCGTTCAAGGACGGCAACCGTATCGTACCCAATTTCACAAAGTCCTTTACCGCCAATAAGCCGTGGCACTCTGAGATGCTCGACTATATCGAAGAAAACCTGCACACTCACATCGTCGGAGGGAAGACGTCTCTGAAGGATTATGGCCGAGCCGAGTATCAGAAGCGCCTGATGGGGTCATTCCGAAACTGGAAGGGCAAGTACACGCAGAATAACAAGCAAGTCAATGTTCCCGAGGGAGCGGATGAGGAAGAAGAGCTAGCCTGGAAGGAATTTTTCGGTGCGCAGAAACAACGCAGGCGAGGCAGAAAGACCCAGGTGAGATGATCGCGTCATCAGACCTGTGTTGCGTGCTGATGTTCATCTTCCAGAAAATTGCCCGGCGCAATCGCGGGCGTGCAAAGTCGGACGTGCTACTGCAACAGGACTTCAATATTGCAGTCATCACCGCCTTGCAGAGTGATGAAGAGAGCGACGCACCAACCAGCTTGCAGAAGATCAAGAAGAAAAAGACTCGAAAGCAGGTCATTGATAGCGACGCCGAAGAGATGCCAGGTGAAGGTACCACTACCGGTGGCACCGTACGCTACAAGGCCGAAGGTCCGTTGAAGGTGTTCCGAGCCACGTTCGAGTCCGAAGCTTTGACCGCAGTCAAATTCAAACTTGATCGCCTTGGCAAATCTAGATCTGGGAAGGGTGCCGCGACACAGCCGAGAGTCCGATACCCGCCAATCGACATACCATTGCCACGCCTGTCGAATGACGTCAAAATTCCCCTCTGGCCGCTGTGCCCTGTTTACCTCGACACGCATGGGATCGAGGTTGGCGATGAGCGCGTTGATTGGACAAAGACAGAATGTCCTGACATATGGGAGGATGGGGACCCCGAGGAGGAATATGACATGTGGGAACCTTGCGAGGAAAGGGAGGATGACGAGGACTGGGAGCCATACACAATTGGTGATGCAGATCAGGCTGATGAAGAAGACAACAGCGATCAACTCACTCAGCACCTGGGCACCCAAGGTGCGGCCGAGCAACACTTTCATTACACGCACCAAGAAGGCGCCCACCAAGAGTACGTTCAGGTCATTCGATATGAAGACAAAACCGGCGTTCACGGCGAGTACATTCGATACGAGAATGACAACAGCCACCGCGAAGATTACGTTATGCAACAAGTTGGCCCAGAGGACGATGAAGACGACGACTTGTATCTTAATGAAACACCAATGTGGGCTACCGAGGGAGCAGGCGCCCACGAACAAGAAGACGAACCCGAGGAAGACGATGAACCCGAGGAAGACGACGAACCCGAGGAAGACGACGAAGGAGGTGATGGAGGAGATGATTTGCTAGGAGTACATGGCAGTGGACAGGCGGAGGCCTGAGGGAACGGCGAGGAAAGGGATGGTGCTTGAATGCAACGAATCAGTACTAGGTGTTGTGGCGATGAGTGGCGATCGTTACACGGACAAGTAGGAACTGTTGATCACGTACCTCAATTGTATAGGCCCGCTGGCGGTGCCTGGTCTGCATATGTTTGTGACATGACGTGAGCGCGGGGCGATTCAATCATCATCGCCTTGTGACAGTGGCTCTGCTTCGGGGCTGTGGTGATCATAGGCAATTGTGATCCAGAGTTTGTGACGCCGTATCTTAATGGGTGCCAGGACAAGATGGCCTGACAGAGACGTGATATTGATCACTTCTCGTGGCCCTAGTGCGTCTGCTTGCCAGGCTGACACACCAAGATCACTCGCCCTTGAAGAAACATGAACACATTATTGAGCTCTACAAGCTGCTCTACATAGAATAGACAGCTTACCAGAGTGTCCATGGAAACGGGATGCGCGGATCTGCTGGTAGAAAGGGACGAACAATAGCCATGACCGAGTTGAGACTTCCTCGGTGCCGCCGTTGAAGCTCAACGTGGAAGATATCCTGGATCTCAACGGGCTGTCGGTGGTTGATATATGCGTAACGCGCTGACTTGCCACGATGATGGGCAGCCGAGCCATAATGCAATCCATGGAACCAAACATGTGACAAGGTGGACGCGCGGCCATCAAAAACTAAACCACGTCGGCTGGTCCAACTCAGCAAAAGGCGCACTTAATCATACACCTTTGGACAGCCTCAAGTGTATAGAATATGTGTTATCACGGTGTGACTACTGTCCAGAACAACGGATTTGGCCCAATGTCCGATACATGAGCACCCCACTGATTAGGCCAGGCATGGGCAGTGTGGCTATGCTTCCGCGGACTAGACCACATCCGACATTGAGATAATCATTGACGCCGATACCTGAGCGCTATCAGAAAATATCAATACCGTTAAGAGCCATTGATTAGTGTGGCTATGCTTCCGCGGACTGGACCACATTCGACATTGAGATAATCATTGACGCCGATACCTGAGCGCTATCGGAAAATATCAATACCGTTAAGAGCCATTGATTGGTGTGGCGTTGTGTCCGCGGACTGGACCTTGTCTATCGTGTGACGATGGCTGACGCCGATCAACCAAGACAAAGAACGACCATCATTATAATGACAGTCAACTCACATTGTTTCAGGGTGTCCGCTGACTCGACCCGGTCCACGCTGCGGAGGTAACAACGACGCCGAAATTGATGCGCTATCAACACATATTGCATAGTAACTCTTATACACTATTGTGAGTGTGCAACCCTCCCTACGTCACCATGCACGCCGAAACATGTTTGGACGCCGACTGTTACCAGTATTGGTTATTGTTGTATTAGCATCGGTGTAATGTATTGCGTTCCGAGAAACTATCAGTTGGATATACTGCACGCCGATATCAGCATCATGCACCTGCATAGTACATTTATAGCATCTTAGGTTGATTACGGCGGCTCCGCGGACACGACCGCATCACGTGGGGTCATTCTCCTTGACGCCGATATGGGACTCCCAGGTGCGCCTATTCTTCAATAATACTGTAGCATGCGCGCCCGCAAGTGACTACGATGTCAGCGGACGCCGATCACATATTCAACAGTGATTCCTACCATATTTATAGCCCCATCCTGTATTGCAGAGGCATCCGCGGACCCGAACCCGTCGCAGGCGCTGATGGATTGAGGACGCCGATGTCGTATGACAATCCATGATGTAGTCGACACCTCACTATGATTCACTATTAGATTTGTAGTGTACTTGTGCACACTGTATAGACCATGGACGCCGAAACCCACTTCGCTGCCCAGCGCAGTAACAATACTTCACTACTATTGTTGTAGTCAAGTGTACTTATAACGCCGCGTCCGCGGACGCGATCACTCCAGCCGTCCGCGGACGTCCGCTGGCCCGAGCCTGTCGGCGCAAATGGCCATCCGTGCTGCCGAGCATCTCCGTCGGCGTCCCCTGCAATATGTGCGAAAGGAGAAGCCACACGAATATGAGATGGTTTACAGCTACCTCCGTGAGCTGTGGTCTTACGACGTCGACTTGCTCAGGCCTGTAGATCAAACCAGCACCCTTTGACCTCTGTCTTGACAGCCGGCTTTGAGGTCGAATCCAGCAGCCTGCAGTTTATTTCGCGACGCCGATAAATAAACTGCAGGCTGCTGGATTCGACCTCAAAGCCGGCTGTCAGGACAGAGATCAAAGGGTGCTGGTCAAGCCCAGCAGGGCGCACTTATCTTACACCTTCAGAGAGTCTGCAGTGTATAGAATATGTGTTATGGGGGCTTGACCACTTTCGGGACGACGCCGATTATAGTGTGTCATATTGGGATCGGCGTACCTCATACATCAGGCATACACATTCCGCCATGTGTATATGGTCTGAAGCCTCTGGCTATATTGGGCCATGCGGTGTTACAGCTAAACCGTCACGTCTTGGACAGTGGTTGAAATGTTGAAGTGTGCCACGGTTGGAAGGTGAAGCTAGATGAAACAGACCATAGGATCTGGAAAATCGCTGCAAGGAGCAATAGCCAACTATCCCACGGCTTCAGCCCATTTCCAGGTGGTGGAATGCGTGTATGCCTTAAGTATCGATGACGCATTCGTAACGCCGATTGTATAAGTGATATCTTATCATTGACGTTGTTCCCTACAGGCGGGACCAAAGAGTGTCATAATATGGTCGGCGTCGGAATGCGTTGGAACAGATCTGAGAAGTCTATCCCTGGCCACAACCATGCCACTCTTTTCCTACCCGAATGGCCTTTTGATTCACCATCGGCGTCAGTAACAATTACACACAAGGGCTCAGTCACTGGCATGAAAACTCACATTCATTGCAGTAAATAAGTTGAATGCAAGGCTCATGCTTGACACCGTAGAATGCTAGAGGGTAGGGTGGATTCTTGCTCCACAATGGATAATGACAAGTGGTGTGAGATTAATTGATTGTAGTACTAACAATTGTATCATACTGCGATGTGTATCAACGACGCCGAACCCCACCACGCCTAAGGCGAAAACACCAGCGAGCTCATGTACAAATTCGCGATGCGAAGATGCGCATCTGCCTCGAAGATCAACCTGGTCATATCCTCACTGACGTCGACATACCGTGTACGTTGGACAGGTTTGGCGTCGTGGGGCTGCTTACCCTCCTGCCCATCCTCGTCGTCGCTCTCCGTGTCTTCCCATTCATCGGAGGATGCCTCATCGTCTATATGTCACCGAATATCAGCCCGTGTTCTGCGTACATAGAACATATTTGCTTACCAACTTCCATGTACGGCTCAGCGGACTTGGGGTTGGGGAAGTCTCCCGTACGCTTGACGGTAATGGAGCGGGTAGGAGTGGGTGGCTTCGGCGCGTCTTTAGCTGATTTCTTCGCCGACTTCTTGACTGGCTTGTACGTGTTCTGGCGGCGTTTTGGAACCCTGCTCGCAGCCTTTTCGTGTTCGAGGTCACAGCCTTGTTTACGCGTCCCGCACCGCTTGCAAACTCGCTTTTCGGCGCGCAGACAAACCACTCCAGCTTCGCGGCACCGGGTACACCCCTTCTCCATGACGATCGCGAGGTGGTCGGGGATTGTCTCCGTGAGCGTGGGCCGGCGCGGTCCCTAACACAAGTCAGAAATACCTGATCTGTACACAGCGACAGCACTTACCCTGGCTTTGGGAGAATTGCTCTGCTTCCCCTTCCCCTTCTTCGCCTTGGCCCCGCCTCCTCTAGGTTTCTTGGCAGGGGGTTCGGTTGCGGGCGGGGTGGAGGCAGCCCGTTTCTTCCCCGCGGACGTTGACGCCGAAGCTTTCTGGATGACGGAGGAGGTCAACCACCTCAGCGACACAAGGTACCACAAGTTACTCACCTTCTTAGGCATCGTGATCACGACGGCGTCGAACTTCTGGAGTTTCTTGGCCTTTGGAACGGTATGGCCGTGAAAACCTGCAGCGTTGGGGGCGAACGCGCGAACGGCAGAGTATATTGTCGTGGGAGGGGGTGTGGGCTCGTCGGGCGGAGATGGCGGCGCGTCCTTCCTAATGATAGCCTCTACAACGCGAGCAGAGCGACGGAACCGAGGGGGTGTTGACGCCGAGACAGTGAGCAAGGGCGCAGTTGGGGGTGGGGGAGTAGGAATGAAGAAGTCATGCCACCACTCATCCCCACCCAAATCGGAAACGGATGTCTCCGGTTGCCATTGGAGACACGTTGCCTGTCGGGCCGGATCGTGGCGGAGCCGATCAAGAGCGGCGCCGACGCCGTGGGACTCGTTGACAAGGGCAATGAACGGGGGAAGGGTGACGGTGTGGCGGAGTGCGGCCCACAGCGGGATAAGGACGCCCTTAATGTCATCCTGTAAATAGAAGATAAAATATCAGTATGGCACAGGCAGATGCGTAACTCACAAATTCGGCGCGCATCCCATCTCCAAAGTACTTCTCTGGCAACTTGTCCCGGTGGCGGAGGGCTGCTTGAAAGCGCGACTCGCTGACGCCAAGGAACCTGGTAGCAAAGGCAACGTTGAAGGAGGAGGGCCATGCCATATCGAGATCCACTGCCCAGAACGGCAGCGTGGTGATGGGGACAAGCGGAATCGGCGCGGCCATGGGGATGGGATGTGATGCGATGTTAAGATCAATGGAAAAGTCGCGTCAGACGCGCCGCAAGACGCGTCGACGGATGATCGCGGAGTTTGAACATTGATTTGTCCTTATTTGGGTCGGCATGCATTCACCACAAGGTTCGATGGCCACCCAATCTTTTGACTCCCCTCCCGGATTGCTGCACGCCATGGGCTCCTTGTTTGGCCAAGTAGCCGTATTCATGAACAGAGCACTCTGTGCCAGACGGTCCGGCACTCCATCTCCAGCAGCCCCCCATGGCATGAGTAAGTCCCTTGAAATAAATGCCCTGCGCGCCGTGGACGTTATAGCAGACGCCGACAACTGCCCTGGTGCGTGTTTGACTCCATGTCTGTTGTCATGACTTATGGGGTGGACCCAGTTCTGCTAGACGGTGATATCGAATACCATTCGCGTCATATTGGAGGGCAAAGAGGGACCAATATCTATCGGGAGCTTCTCCTGGAATCACACAAGCCAACGCTTGCATGCCATGTCGACAAGGCGCCATGGGACAGTACAGAGCCGGACCCATTTACTCGGCGCATCCTCGCGCGGAGACCGTTCAAGCTGGTCGATAACAAGGGGCACGTTCCTATCTGGTATCTACCTAGTATAGTGGACCAGGAAATGCAAGACAAAATCTTTGATGACATTCAGCACATCAGCCACTTGCTGTCGCAAGCTGTCGACGACGCCGACGCCGACAACCTCCCCGATACCGCAGCAGGTTGGCGAAAGGCGGCATACCTTTACAAAACATCTGCCGAGTGCTCCAGGGTTGTTCCAGGAGGGATTAATGTATCTCCTGGATGGTATGGTATTGGCCATAATGTGCGTCCCTCTGCGCATCTCGTCCTGCCGCTTCTGACACTGGTTTACCTGCACCAAGATTCCATCCAAGCCACCCACACCTTCACACCGTGATGTGAAGCTTGTATGGGAGTGGGTCTCGGCGTCCCAAGACACATTTGCTCTCATGTCCGGCATCCTATCACTAGTCCATCCTAAGCAGTATGCTCAGGGTGTTCAATGTATGGAGAAGATTCTTGGGAACAGTGACCTCCGACAGCACGCCGAACAATGGGCGTGTGTCTTCAACGCCGTCAGTGCATTGGCAAACAGGGAAACACCTTTTCACCGAGATGGTCTGGGTGCGTTCCCTTGGTATGACATTCTTCTGACTGTGGGGAGGTATACTGGTGGACAACTGTCCTTGCCAGCCCTTGGCATCGACCTGGACTATTCCCCTGGGACCGTGGTTCCATTATGCGGGAATATCCTTCGTCATGGAGTTCCCCATTGTGAAGGCGAACGAATATGCTTGGCTTATTACATGCGTGAAGCAGTTCACAAATGGGCTGGTACTGGTAACGCTGGATGGTCGGGAGGACCAGATGCAGAGTAGGATTATTGAACGGACTGTACATAAATATCATCTCTATACAAATGCAGATCAAGGCGGTACGGTTGGGGGTATTGGTTTAAAAGCAAACGAAAATCGTGGATGGCCCCATCTCGAAGTCCATCGGCGTCCGCTTGTCGTCGGCGCGCATATGCTTGGTGACCTGGGGACATAGGGTCAGTGGCATTAACACGCTGCTGCCATAATCGGGCTTCGGCGTCCCATGACTTGGGAATCCACACCATCTCATGGCGAAGAATAGCTAGCTCCTCTCGGCATCTGTCCAGGCGACATCTGGCGCGCAGCCAGTGCAGCCTCGCAACTGTGTGGTAAATTGGGTATTTGTAGCACAGACCGTACCATGTGCCACTCACATTGCTGTACGAGCTCTTCATCCCCATCCTCCCCAAGTGCCTTGTCAATGTCTAAGGACCACAGCCATGGAAGGCCTCTATGCCGGTTTCCCCTCTCGGACGGGTTCAACAAAGACGTGCTAGCAGTGAGGTCCTGGATCGTCATAAGCTTGTACTCTTTGATCTTGCGTGGCTTCTTGGCTAGTTCGAGCATGGCCTCTCTTGCACGGTTATAATAAAGTCGATGAATGTTAATCTTTGCCGTCTGGGCATCAACCCGTTGTCTGGCTGCTTCGGCTTTGTGCTGGCTGCGCCGAGCGCTCCTGATATCGGTGCGATATAGGACAGATTTCTTGCCAATATACTCGCGTAGCTTCTGGATGGCATCATGTGCCTGGCCCTTGCGCAGCTCCATTTCAATGGCGGTGAGGCGCCCCAATCCATGGGCCTTGCACTCCTTTCTACCGAATGCTGATGGGAGACCGATTGTGCGTTGCTCCGGCTTGATCTGGGCAGCGTCGCTATCATCCTCGGCGTTATCGTCCTGGTCCAGGTGATCGTCGAATCCATGACTGCTGGCGATGATGTCGACGTTGTCCCCACCTGTGATATCAAGTGTGATGGTGACAGCGTTATCGCGGCCAACAATAAGTTCACCCATATAGGCTGGTGCCTCCTCCAAGAATGCGTCGATCATGATCATGAGCCGACGCCGATCTGCCTCTAGACGAGCTGGATCACCTCGCTGAACACGCCGACCCATCTGCCTAATGAAGCTTTGGATCCTCAGCCTACGATGAGAGTCAGGCAAGATCTATATCTGGGGAATGGATGCCTACTGAAACTCTTCGATATCAATCCCCAGGTTCATCCAGCGAATAATATCGGTCAGGTCGTCCTTGTCTTTGTCGATCGAGGATGAATGTCCTCTTGCAATCCTGTCCTTGCGCTGGGATAGTGTTTTTGAAAGTGTCTCTGAACACGCCGCACGCGTAGGAAGTTGACCAATCTTCACATCGAAAAGCATGTTGGCGTCCAGGTTGTTGTGTCGGTCGGCGTACGCTTTCTTAATCAACGCTTTCCATTCCTTGACCTTATCTTCTGGGCAGACGTCAGTGAAGTCGTTGTAATCCTCAAGGGCATCGGCGTAACGCTGCAGTGCTTTCTTCCATCTTTGGCTGGTCGTCTTGACTAATATGAAAACATGAACATGGAGGCAGTGAATCGTAAAAGCCAGAAGACAGCGAACCTATCTCCATTATCTTTCGAAGGTTGGACCAGCGCATATGCGCATTGAGCACATCCACCCGCCATGACGTTGACATGTTCAATGTACTTGCCGCGATATCGTTCAATGCTGCCCACAGAGTTTCAAGAACTTCACCATCGACGTGGCCAGTACCTTCAATAAATGTTGGGGAGAACTTGGCAACACATTCATCCTTGTGGCCATGGACGTGGAAGAGTCCGATCGCAGGGATGAGCTCCACCCCATCTGGCCAAGACAAGTGCTTGCTTTTCTTCATGCGTTTGGCAAAGTTGATAATGTACTGACACATGATGTCATAGTACAAGATGACGCCGAGGAGCAGTGGCCACTGCCAGCCTGCATTTGAAGCAACGGCGTCGGAATTTGCTTGGCTTGAAACACAGTTGGCATTGGTTTGTATGAGCAGTACTCTACTCACCTTTCACCAGCTTTCAAGTCGGCTGTTGCATTTGGGACAAACCCGCCGTGCCTGGCACATGCTACAGAGACAATGCCGGTGGACTGGAGGTGGTTTGTACGCCGCTTGGACTGTGTGGCTCGGTGGTTGTTGCAAGTTGATTTCTGGGATCGCAATCAGTGGATCGGCGTGATGTGATGTAGGAAACCAGCATTACCGAGTAGTTACGATGTGTGCTGGCCAAGTGCGACTCATAATTCTCCTTGTTAACCGTGTATGCGAGTCCATCGGCAAAGCCAACATCATTTTCAGGACGCCGCATGTGGAGATTTTGCTGCTTAAAATTGCCGTCAAGTACAAGATGCCGATAGTGGAGCCACTTTGGCCTATGAAGCAGTGAGCAATTATCTATGCACCTTAGCTAGACATACCCAGTGTCCTTCCAATCTTCGGGAAGATTTTTACCTGGCTGTGGGCATGCTACGCAGAAGGGTGCCAGTGACCCCACAGATGTTTCCTCTTCCTGCAGACCGTAACCATGTCCATGTTGATACCGTGTTGTCAGTCTTAGCCACTGTCTTGCACACCGGGTCAGCTCACGGTACCGATCCTATAAGTCAAATTAACGGAGGTGTTCCAGGTGTTTGTGACCACTCACTGGAACCACGTCTGGATGGTAAGTGTTTGTGACGCGGATTAGGCGTCTCCAGTATGCATTGGGTGCAACCTTTGTCTCCAGGTTCGCGACCATAAAGTCATCAAGGACGTCAAACGTGAAAGCCGTCCTTGGTGACTTCTGAGACCCAGGGTACAATCGCATGTTCAAGAGTTGCTTGTGATGGGCAGTCTTAGGTTCACAGTTACACCAGTTAATTGGCAACTCAAAGACGCCAGAGACATCAACTACAGTGATGTGAGTTTGTTGTCGTCGGCGTCGATTGTCGCGGTTGTCGTCGGCGTCGGCGTCGGCGTACAATTTCAATTGCTTCCCTCTTCGATAATCCATGATCTCCTGTGCAACAACCTTGTTTGATTCGGTGTGCGTGTTGGACTCGGCGTGCATGCTGGACTGGGCGTCGGCGTCGTCAACATCCATCCAATTGTCGGCGTCATGATTACCCTTGTGCCAGGAAGGCAAATCTGCATGTGGGCATATGTCACCGTCATGTCCTACATTGATGGCTAAGCCCAGTGATGTTGATGATGCCGCCTCCCAGTGATCCTTGTTCCATATCTCCAGCGCGTGGAACAAGAGCTTCCGATGTGTGGAATACATGCAGCTTTGGCAAGTCTCCCGCACGCCGAGGCATGATAGACACCTCCAGGTCACGTCTGCCTGCCCACAATGTTGACATGAATCATACCTCCGACGCTCTTGCTCTAACATCGTGTGCAGGTATGACTCTTCTTCCCCCAACCAGTCCTTCATGAAGGTGGATTGTAACTGAGACTGATTGAGCTTCTGCATCTTTGTCATAGGCTCACTTCGCTCACATATGACTTCTTCGACACTTCAGTGGGCACCACAGATGGGTTATGGTCTTCGTACTCCATCTCTGCTAGAGTTTCGAATGCTGATTTGTTGACTGGAGGAGCAGGCTCCGATGTCTTTGGCTCTTTGTCAAACACTCGCAGAGTCGGAACAAGCTTAGTTCGCTTGCGACCATGCTGTTTTTCTTCCTGCTCAACATCAAAGAGGTATGAGTCTGGGTTACCTGACACTTCCCAGTTGGCTTTCCCTCGTTTTCCCATTGAGTTGAAGGTGAATGTCAAGGAAGGCGGATGTCAAGGGCCCACAAGAGGGAAGAGATACGAGGGGCAAAAATGCGACGCCTGGGACAATGGTATTCCCTGGAGTGTTTACCACGCCGCTCAGCACGCAATCCCCATGTGGCTGATGTGCCTTGGCAGGTAACATTTCATCATGCAGCCATCTTACCTCCGACCTTCACGGGTTACCAAGAAACTTAAGTTGCGATCTTGGCCCATCCCCCGCATTAGGCAGATCTCGATTAAATCTGATCGGGAGCTTGAGTATTCGCACCGAGATCGAATCTGACCAGTCCGACTGCTCGGCAACCTTGCATCCCTGGGTCAAGGTGGGGTTAGCTTGTTGTCCCCACCACATCTCCGACTTGCATTGTTACATAAGCAATATCACACAATGTCCTCGAAGGGATAATGTTTGGGATGAGGGCCAGGACATGCAGCGGAGGCGGACAAGGAATACTTGTTCAAGATGATAATGTGTTAGGTACTCCTATGAGTAATATGAATCACGTGTGATTCCTGCTGCATGAATACGAACCACCTTGGGGTAAGGAACTCTCTCTTATCAGTCACATTCCGTGAGGGCTCCTCTCCATGGTCCAGTCAAGTAATGTGTAGAACCCTATCCTAACATAGCTGTCATGCAGACGCCGAGAGGCAATATTACCGTGTATTGGAGGTTCTATCAAACACTTGTTTGTTCACCCATTTCATAAGGAACTACTTGTCATATTTTACGCTCACTCAAAGAAATCCTTGCTGCTGAGGAACATATGATACTGTATATAGCATTACCAAGTGAATGCTGTTCTATCCATCTGGCAAGGAACTCTCTGCCATCGGTTACATTTATTCACCCAGGCGTTTCTATTCATGCTCCAACAAAATACTTGAGGTGTGAAAACTATACTGGATGCCAGGAGCCAATGCCCGAGTATTGTGAGTCTGGCATTCGACAACGTCAACATACTGGTTCATCTCACCTCGTAGGCACAAGTTCACATCACTGTTTAAGGCTCCCATCATAGTTGTGGGGGCACATATGATGGTTCTATGTAGCAACATCACACATTTGTGCTTGTTATCCTCTGGTAAAGAACTCCTTGTCACTGTCATCATTCTTTCCCTGCAATGTTCAGATTCATGCTTCAGCAAAATACGTGTCAGGAACTATACTATAATATGAATGTGATGCCGATGCCGAGAAACAATATCGACATGTGTTTGGTGCTGGGTCCATCAATATCCAAACACTTGTGGTTCCAGCAACGTGAGAGTGCAATACTTGTCATCCGTCATATGGACATATACACTCCAATCTATATCCCAGCATATTCGAGTACATGAGCTGTCGTGATAAGTGAATAGGAATGGTGATGTGGTGAAGCAGAGTGTCTTTGTCTACCCATCTCTATCAAGGCCTTCATGCTCATAATACATATCATTATGTTGTAAAAGTAGTCAGACACAAGCACGTATACCTACACATCAAATCAGACATACTCAGGTTTGAACACATTCCCTTGCATACACTGAATCTTGCTCCCTTATTATCAAACCAACAAGAATACTAGCCAACAACTACGTCGGCAAATGTCAAACTTCTGGGAGTTTCCTTTCATACTTGTCTTGTCAATAACACTTCACTCCACCTGAGGACTTTCAATGGAATGATTCCTCCAAGGTAGCCTGATTCATCACCGGACGCCGATGAACATCGATAGCCATGTTACACGGTCACGTGGACCGTGAGATCAATCAACAAATAGCTCGCTCGGAAAGGGAAACTGCAACACGGTCATCAGGTAACTTCAACATCTTCCATCACAGAGAAGCACACCGTTCACCATGTCCTCCGGCACCGAAATGTTCGAGAAAGATGACCGCTTCTTCACCAAGCTAGCAGGGAAGGCACAGGGTGGGCCTTCACCTGACCCAGGTTCCGCCGACTCGGACAGTTTCACAGCTGAGGAGCACGAAATTTTGCTGGCTGCGCTTGAGGAGTGGACGGCCAAGTCCGACGAAGCACCTGCGCAGGCAAAGATTAGTGGTCGAGTGGCGAAAGATTTAGCAGAGCTTCGCGAGGAGGACCCGTCACCGGAGCTTGAACAGGTGAGAACTCGCCCTTTCTTTTTTCCCTGGAAGACATGACGCAGGCACCTTGTAGGCCGTCACGCTCTGGTTGAGGAACGAGACCAAGGTTTCTAAAGTCGCGTGGAAACCCAACTGGCAACCTGGAAAGAAGTGGAACGCCTTCGATATTGCAGAGATTCGACACAAGGCTCAGTATCTGGCCAAGATGGACGACCTGTGGTCGGAACAGCTGGCGAAGTTCAAGACTACAATGCCGAGTGTGGATCCCTCTGAGTATCCAGCTTTTCCCGCCAGAGGGAGCAATCACTGGCTGTCCCTGTACAGTCGGGCCCGGGGTTTAGTTTACCTTAAGCTCGATAAGGCGGTGAAGGATGACTACAAGAGAATTGCCGAGGAGGCTAACAAAACTGGGGCGCCGCCCGACATTCAGGACCTGTGAGTAGCCCTCTAAGTAAAGGTTGAACTGACCATGACTTGAAACAGAACTTTTGATCGCAGGCTGAACCCTACCCTTACAAATGTTGCCAACTACCTATGGAAAGGCTGGCACGTCATTTTCAAGATCGAGTATGCGAAGTACAAGGCTGATGGCGGCGTGCGATTTGGGTGGTAATGTGTTCCTTACAATTGATGTCAATGCCGAAATCTCATGCGTCATAGCTGGGACGGGACCACTATCCGTAGGGTTCCTGGAATGAAGCCATTCACATCAGTCGATGGAAATGAGCCCGGGTCCTGCACCTGCTTCAAGAAATGGGTTACTTACGGAAATGCTGGAATAGGTGAGCACATTTTAAACACGTCACACAACGTCTATGGCTGCTTGTTATGAGATGTATTGACGCCGATTGCAGGTGAAGGGACCAAGGAGACCATTGCGAAGGCGTCGGCGCCGAAGCGCACCCAGGTGAAGGCAGACGCCGAAGGGTATCCGATCATCCCTGCAACATTTCGCAACACCAAAGACCTCCAGCGTATATGCCTACAGTCTGTGACTATGGCTCTGGCATGTGCCTCTAACCGTGATAAAGTGGAGGTCCCTTGGTCCGAAGTGGCCAAGAAGAATTCTGCGTTTATAGAAGGCAAAGATGCATTTCCACTCTTCTGCTATAACGCCGACGAAGGTCGAGTACCAGTTCACCTTAAAGCCCCCTATGACATGCGCATCAAGCCCCTCAAGGTCCTTGTAGACCACTGGCGGGACCAGCAAGCAAAGGGACGTCGGCCTATCCGATTCACCAAGGCCTTCCTGGAGGCACTACCTGCAGGGCGATACAGGCCTCAGCGCCGCTTTGGACAGGAATACAAGGATGCTGACGATGCGCTAACCTTTCTCCCCAAGAAGGCATCTGCCACGCCACCCCAGGCATCCGCGGCGTCAACGGCGTCAAAGCCATCGGCGTCCAACCCCAAAGCAAACCAGGAAAGTGACAAGCGCCCCATCCCTCGACATCTCCGACGGCATCCACGGAACACCTCCAGCACCAGCTCAGGCAGTGATAACGCGTCATCAAGCTCTTCAGATGAAGAGGATGGCCCAAATGCTAGTGTTGAGGCTGTCCTCAAGCGTCCAAGGAAGAGGGCTAGGCTTCAGGTGCCTTCTGACCAGTCCTCGGACGATGAGGACATTTCCGCAGGTGAGGCTATTGCATGTACCACGATGGCGGCAACTGATGCTGCCGACTTCAATGCAGCGCCCAACGACGATAAGCTGGAGGAGGGGGATATCGAGGGTGGTGTTGACGCCAAGCACGTGGAAGTAGACGATGAGGGAGAAGAAGGCGAGGAAGAAGAAGAGGAAGAAGACGAGGAAGAAGACGAGGAAGAAGACGAGGAAGAAGACGAGGAAGAAGACGAGGACAAAGGTCAGGAACAATGCGAGGACAAAGGCGAGGATCACGAGGCTGGACCAGATGGCTTAACTGGCAAGTTCATGTCATATTCCCTACCTCCCCGTGATGGCGTAAATGACGCATTTTATACAGAGTCATCTCACACTGGACCAGGCGGTGCATGTCCCCGTCCCAAGCTGATACCTCGGGCAACCAGGACATCGGCGTCATCGAACACATTATCCACGCCGATGCTATCATCGGCGTCACAGGCCTTGCCACCGAACAGTGGCATGAAGCCCGGCAGGGGTAAGGGGAAGCCCTCAGTGCCAGTGGGGACCAAGGATGAACCTTCAAGTGGCGTAAGAACCAGACGCCAGCTGAAAGAGATCACAAATACAATGTCAACAAGAACACGTTCCAGAACAAAGGTAATACTGGTTATACGCCTTTTTAATTATACCCTCGAACTGATAGTACATCACGCAGCGAGCATCAGACACCAGCATCATCGGCCATCCCCCCAAAAGACGCAAAACAGCACGCCGATGATAGTCAGATGCAGTGCATGGGAAGTGATAAGCCTATAGACTACGTCCAATAGTTACATGTGAATGCTTATTCAAAGTCTGCTGTTATTGGCGTTGTCTGATTCCATAGAGAGAGCGCGTATAGTTGGTGTAGAAAATAGACATTGCCCATTAATGCACAGACAATGGAGCGAAGTAGTGATTTATCGGCGTCAATCATAGGCCCACCCAGAAAGTACAACATACATCTGGGGGAATATACTTTGGCATTTCTTGCCCTATAGGGAAATTATGCTATGACAAATAAGTTTTCTCGGACTTCGAGGTGAGTGTATCCTATTTCCGGTGATGATCCGGCCACTCTTTCCTGCTACCTGCACCCCTTCACCTATGTCCTGACAGCCACATTGAAGTTCTAACTTGTGGATCTGTCTTAGTGTTTCTTGGGATAGGAACAGAAGACGCCGACATTATGATCTCAGCAAGGTACATGTGTGGCTATTGCTTGTGCCTTGTGCAATCCTGCCATGAACCAATGACGCCGATGATAGAATTCCACCATCAACACACAGCATCCCAAATGTGCCAACTTATCGTCGGCGTGATTGATTCATGGGGTAAGAGGCTGGATTAACACCTATTCCACCCTGTGTATATCGTCTGCAGTCACGAGCTAAGCTGTGGCTTGTTGAGTTCAACCTCAAAGACGGCGTCCAGGGCAGAGGTCAAGGGGTGCTGAAGGTAGGATGGAGAGGCAAGATATCACAGGCAGGTGGAACTATCCAAAGGCATCCAGCCTCT
>NW_006913068.1:337298-404757 GCF_000271625.1 Coniophora puteana RWD-64-598 SS2 | reverse complement strand
TTGCAATTGTGTATGTACCTGTACTCAAGCTCAATTTTCTGGTTGAGTTGAACCTCAAAGACGGCGTCCAGGACAGAGGTCAAGGGGTGCTGGAGGTAGGATGGAGAGGCAAGATATCACAGGCAGGTGGAACTATCCAAAGGCATCCAGCCTCTCCGTCCTACCTCTCAACCCTACCTTCAGCACCCCTTGACCTCTGCCCTGGACGCCGTCTTTGAGGTTGAACTCAACAAGCCACAGCTTAGCTCGTGACTGCAGACGATATACACAGGGTGGAATAGGTGTTAATCCAGCCTCTTACCCCATGAATCAATCACGCCGACGATAAGTTGGCACATTTGGGATGCTGTGTGTTGATGGTGGAATTCTATCATCGGCGTCATCGGTTCATGGGAGGATTTTGAGCTCCATTCAAACACAACAAAAATCACACTGTTCACATCAGTGCAGAGCATGTCAAAGTCTATGATTCAGATGTCTGGAACAACGAACAAGTAATATGGTACAAATGCATGATAACAAACAGATAAGGATCGGCGTATATAAAACAAAGAAATGACATATGGGATTCCTGGTATGCACGGCACAACAACGCGAACTACTCATCCTCTTCCGCCGGCTCTGCAGCTGGAGGAGGCGAGCTTCGAGGAGATTCGGCGTCAACGGGGTTCTCGTCGGCGTCGGCGTCATCACCAATCTGCTGGAAGGACTGGGAAGGCGCATCTTGCGCAACATCTGAGGAAAGGGCCTTGGGTTCCCCGGGAGGCGTCAGAGTCCACTGCTTGGGCGCACCTGGCTCTGGGCGCATAATGCTCATGCGAGACTGGTTCGGGTCCTTGTTCTCCGATGAGAAGTCCTTTGACACGTTCGAAGACGCGCGCTGGCCTGACGCCGATTCGCCAGATTGCTTGGCAAGTTTTTTCAGAGAGGCCTCGATGCTCTTCTGGGCCTTCGCAATGGCCCCGATGTCCTTGGCCATTCCAGCGATCCTGGCGTCTGTACGCGTGATGAACTGATCGATCCGATGGTCCTGTGCCGCCAGACGGCCCTCAAAGCGAGTGTTGACCGTCACCGAGTTCTTGACGATGTTACGAGCCCACACCTTCTGCCGCTCCAGGTACTCCCGCATTTCGACCTCTGAACCAATCTCCATGTCATCAAAGAGTAAATCTGAAGGCACAAATGAGCGTCTAGCAACGAGCATGTGAGGGAGAGTCGGCGTGCCGGGTGGGAATGGTTTGAGGAACGCACCAACATTGAGTTCCTGTCCACGCCGATGACAATAAAGTTAGATTCTATGTATTGATTGTGAATGTGACTTACCTGGCCACCAATCGATGCAGAGGCGCCGCTCGCATCAGCCGGCGGCGTCCAGGTGTTCTGACCTTCAACCGGAAGAACTGTGTGCTTGCCTTTCTTGCCAGCGTCAGATGATTCGTCGACGGGCTGGAGTAGGTTCAGCCCCACGCCAGATTGTACTATTAAATTGCCTTACTGGTTTGGGCTTCTTGCCGCCCTTGAGCTTTACCGCCTTCTTCTTGGAAGCGGCAGGGTCTTCAACCGCTTCGGTGGCGTCTCCTTCATCGGCGTCATCTTCGGGTGGCGGTGCAGTTTCCTTACCCTTTTTTCCGCCCGCAGCCTTGCTACCTGCCTTGGTCTTCGACCCGTCCTTTCCTTTCACGCCCTCCTTCCCCGCTGGTGCCTCTTTCGCCGGCGTCACATCCTTCTCCTTCACCGCCTTCTTTCCCTTGTCCATAGCTTTCGCCTTCTTGCGGGCACTGGGGCCGTCGATGTCACCTTCGGCGTCAGATTCCTGCGTAGCAGGTTTCTTCTGCTTGGCTGGCTTCGCGGTCGGGGTGTCCTCGTCGCCGCCGATGACCACGTCCGCGGGTCTATTGCGTGTACTTGATCGAACGTCGGCGTTCGTAGCTGCCGACGCCGACTCGGGGACATCCCCTCTGTCCTGTCCGAAAATTAACAAGTGAATAACGAGATGAGAATGACTTACCTCGCCAGGGCCACTCATTGGGACATCAGTCTAAGCCCACCGTTAGCAAATGTCGGTACCGATATGAAGAAGGCATATGAATGTAGTAAATACACGCAGAAACCTCACCGTGGCAGAATATGGGACGTTCTTCCACCAATCGGCGCCGATATTGCGAACGACTGGGACAGGGTGCATGGCAAATCCAAACACATTAGGGTCATCAACGAAACCGGGCACAAATATTGCGCTGCGCTGATGCAAGATAGTGACCACGTAAGGAGGCCAGATGACGTCGGGAAAGAGTGGCTTCAACAGGTAATGGAGGACCTCATCCAGGGAAGCCTATAAGTTGTGAGTGGGACCTACTTTGGCACGCGAGGACTTAAACTCACCCTTTCCCGATTCCATAGCTCTCCAAAAACCACTGTGTTGATGCCGTCCATCCTTGCGTGCATGAGCATTTGCTTCCATCGATTATCGAGTAGATACAGGAAGTTCTGGACGGTGTCGACCTGGTCGGTATCCACAAATTCGAGGGGGATTGCATCGGGAAGGTAGAACCTGGGCATGACGAACTAAGTGGATGGGTACTGTGTGCGGAGAAGCCTTGATGACGCGTCCGGCAGAAAAGTTTGTTTGTTTGTATGTATTTGGAAGCCGTCACCAGGCGGCGCATTGTTCACAATTTGTATATGTTTATACCCTAAGGAACGCCGTCCCCGCCGTCTCCCACCCTCATCAGTTCGGCTGATTCACCACTCCCACTTCTGATAATGTCCTCCTCAGGCAATAGAGGTGAGTGGGCATGCATCATACCATGCAAAGCCCCAACACTGACTAGGCCGACTTCGTCTACCACCTGGGACAACGGTATATACCATCAAAGGAGTTCGAGTAGGCCAGATCGGCATGCAGTCACAAGACAACAGTGACAATTTTGGTACGTCAATCGCCTACCATCCCCGCCCACTCGTTGAACGACCACAGATCTGGACGATGCAGCGAACAGGTATACTGCGGGACGCCCCGAAAATACCCCAATGGATTGTGAGTACGTGATCGGTCAGGTTACAACATGGCTTACACGAAGATGCAGATAGCATGGATGCCCAAGCCTCAGCCTTCGACGACAGCCCGTTTACAAGTCTTCAAGTCCGTCAACCTTCGGCGTCGTCCACGTCCCCTGCACCAGCGCCGCCGACACCATTTTCTGATATCGGCGCGTTCGCGTCTCCGTTCACCCCTCTCATGGGAGGGAACCCTCCGGTATCGACATCACCCGCGCCCTCTCCGTTTGCCCCCCTCATGGGAGGCGGTCACCCCACATCTCAGACCGCTGAGACATCTCCTTTCGTGGGTGGCTCGCATCACGCCGAGAGTGACCGCTCCTCTCCCTTTGCGCCGTTAATGCGCCAACCTCAGGCCCACGGTGCATACGGCGATCATGCAGGCGGCGTGCTTGGGGCTGGCCCACGCAGTGCATCATTCGGTACGCCGTCCAGTATCCCTGTGAGACGATGACTTGACCCCATGATTCTTTTAGCATTCCGCAGTGGCTCGGCGCACGCCGGTCAATACGGGCAGGGTGCAGCATACACCGATGAATCCGAGGACGCGGGTCAGTCTCCTGTGATAAGTCCGGCCCTTCTTGTGCTGATATCAGGACAGAAAAGTCAACTGCCAGTGGAGCAAACAGCAGTATCGACGCCGAGAATGTTGGGACCGATCAGTGGGACGATGAGGCTTTTGTTGCTATGAAGAAGACCAAGCTCGTTCGATCATGGCGCAACGCGACCATGGTCGAGCTTCTGCAGTCGGAAATGGGGACCGCGGTCGACGAAATCTTGTCAGACTTCTTCGAAGTCCTTGTCCGAAAGTCGTTGCCTTCCGGTGTCAGGGCGAAAATCACCAATGTGCAGGAAACAGCCCACTTGGTTCGCGTGAACCTGCAAGCGGCGCAACACGACTTGGACCGCCTTTTCCCCACTCTTTCCACTGACATCAAGGCCCGTAAAATGGACGCTAAGGCGTTATCTAGGGTGGGGGGACTGCTTACCCTTCACGCTATCAATGCTGATTAATGCCGATGCATTTTTACATTCGATGTACTTGTATATACAACGCAATAACAACGTCTGATCCATTCTGGCCTGAGGTCTGTGTCCAACGTTTATTTTAAAGGTGCAGAGTATATGTTCCCGCCACCAGCAACAAATATATGTCGTTGCACATTGCCTTGTCTCCATTGACCATGTCAATACAGGAACGCCGATAACGGATCGCTGTCATGAACTACTTATATATCATTAAGCCATTCACGGAATGTGGCCATGCCTAGAAGGAGCACCAGAACTTGAGAGCTGAGATCAACTCTCTCATCGACGGCCTCACGTTCACAAAGACGTCAAAGAAGATCAACATTCGAAAGGCAGGGTATGCAGGGGACGCCGATGGAGATGCTCGGCAGCACGGATGGCCATTTGCGCCGACAGGCTCGGGCCAGCGGACATCCGCGGACGGCTGGAGTGATCGCGTCCGCGGACGCGGCGTTATAAGTACACTTGACTACAACAATAGTAGTGAAGTATTGTTACTGCGCTGGGCAGCGAAGTGGGTTTCGGCGTCCATGGTCTATACAGTGTGCACAAGTACACTACAAATCTAATAGTGAATCATAGTGAGGTGTCGACTACATCATGGATTGTCATACGACATCGGCGTCCTCAATCCATCAGCGCCTGCGACGGGTTCGGGTCCGCGGATGCCTCTGCAATACAGGATGGGGCTATAAATATGGTAGGAATCACTGTTGAATATGTGATCGGCGTCCGCTGACATCGTAGTCACTTGCGGGCGCGCATGCTACAGTATTATTGAAGAATAGGCGCACCTGGGAGTCCCATATCGGCGTCAAGGAGAATGACCCCACGTGATGCGGTCGTGTCCGCGGAGCCGCCGTAATCAACCTAAGATGCTATAAATGTACTATGCAGGTGCATGATGCTGATATCGGCGTGCAGTATATCCAACTGATAGTTTCTCGGAACGCAATACATTACACCAATGCTAATACAACAATAACCAATACTGGTAACAGTTGGCGTCCAAACATGTTTCGGCGTGCATGGTGACGTAGGGAGGGTTGCACACTCACAATAGTGTATAAGAGTTACTATGCAATATGTGTTGATAGCGCATCAATTTCGGCGTCGTTGTTACCTCCGCAGCGTGGACCGGGTCGAGTCAGCGGACACCCTGAAACAATGTGAGTTGACTGTCATTATAATGATGGTCGTTCTTTGTCTTGGTTGATCGGCGTCAGCCATCGTCACACGATAGACAAGGTCCAGTCCGCGGACACAACGCCACACCAATCAATGGCTCTTAACGGTATTGATATTTTCCGATAGCGCTCAGGTATCGGCGTCAATGATTATCTCAATGTCGAATGTGGTCCAGTCCGCGGAAGCATAGCCACACTAATCAATGGCTCTTAACGGTATTGATATTTTCTGATAGCGCTCAGGTATCGGCGTCAATGATTATCTCAATGTCGGATGTGGTCTAGTCCGCGGAAGCATAGCCACACTGCCCATGCCTGGCCTGATCAGTGGGGTCCTCATGTGTCGGACATTGGGCCAAGCCCGTCCATACAAATTCCACCATTCACATAAGGTGAGAAGCTTATCACCATAAAATACAGAAGCTGGATGTCAAAGATCGGATGTTGTCCAGTCCATCCGGGCTTTGAGGCTCTCTTTGAGCAGCTTGATTGAGTCGTCGTCCTCAGGTGAGCGTTCGGGTAAGGCCTCAAGCTGCAAGATCTATCATCCTCATCAGTAACTGTGTAGCGGGAGAAGAATAGTATCACCAATTCATAATTAAATGTGATTGCCCACCATCTTCGCATGAGGGTACACTCCAGCTCACCACCTTTGTGATGGTTGTGCTTAAACCGGAGTAGCTTGGCGTTATGCTGCTCGTAAGGGAACGTCCAGTGCCCATACGTTGGGCCGTACTTGTAGAGTTGCTCTCCGAGGTGTTGACCGAAATGCCAGTACGGCGTGAGAGGAATATGCATTGAAGCCCAAGCTTGGGTAGAACGCGAAAGAGCAGCGCTTCCCCGTTGGACGTCGCGAGGTGAGATCTCGCGCGTACCAAGTATCCGAACTGCGACTGTGAACTCAAGGAGAACATCATAATGTCGCCGAAGATTACGATCGGGTTTGACGTTCGATAACTGATCCAGTACTTCAGGTGGAGTTAGGGCGTTTTGAGCGAGTGCGTATTGGCGTAGTCGAGCTTGTGTGGCAGCTGTATATTTGGCTTCGGTTTTGGCGATGTTGGTGTTTGCCGCCGAGGCTGGGGGGGCGATGTCGGGTATGGCACCATCATGTTGCCATGCGACATATAGGCCAACGAATAGGACGTTGATCAAGTTTCGCCATTGATCAGCTTTGACTGAACCTTTCCCAATGGATATCTAGCTAATGTTAAGTGGGACTGCTATATCAAGTCTCAGGAAACATACCGAGGGTGGCATGCGTGTGACCTCGGGTGGCCAAACTAGTTCCTCAAAGAAGGTTTCTAGTCGCTCGAGTGGATTGGCGCCACGTGTAGGATTGAGGAGGCCATGACTATAAATTATAACCTTCGTGACGTGCTTGACCATCGCTGTGTCGGGATATAAGCACGATTTGAGCTTTCAAGGTGTAAATGACAAAACTTACTCAGAAATACGCAATGCATAAAATCGAGGGCTGCACTTCCGGCGGGCTGCCATCCGGCAAGATAATTGAGTGGCGTCCATGATACTCCTCGATGCTCTCGAATGATCTGTTGTCCTTCTTCATCTGCATCACGTGAGCGAAATGAATACTTGATATGTCGCCAGTCTTCGCGAGCCTTGAACAGAGCGGGATCAAAGCACGAGGGATGAACGAGCGAGAAGGATGTATTTTCACAGAGAGAACACATGAAAAGCTTTGAAGAGTGACTTTGACATGCATTTGTGCGACGAAGCGAGGGGAGATCTGAACAATTCATCCATAGAAAAGAATGGACTGGCTCAAGGACGTCGTGGTCGTAGACATTGAAATCGACACCACGTGTTAATCTCATCATGCTGTTGACAAAGACGCCCATTAGATTGTTGAGCTGCTGTAAGTTGGGCTCGTGGGGTCCGGGTAAAACCATAACAAGGATGGTTTCCTCGACGAGGTAACGAATCGCCCTCGGGTTGTTGCAGATGACGACGTAGAATGCGCCAGTGGAGTGACAGTCGCGTTTTGTGGATTGAAACCTAAGTTTGGGTTTTGCAGCCGACGTGAATATCATTGCGAACAGAGGGAGAGAATACGCACCAATCGATGTTGAACTGAAGTACGAGACCACATGGCAGGGAAACAAATCTCTGGTCAAGTTCGTGAACGTCCACGTCCTGTATACCAAATTCTCCTCCACGCCGTCTCTCCAGCCCAGCCTGGATTGCTCTCCAGCCCCAGCCATCGTATACATCAGTCATGGGCATTGAAGGATCTGGGAATGCGTCGAAACCGGATGCAGTTGTAGGTCGACAAGTTCCCGCTTCATCGCCTGGCCCCCTCCAGTGTTGAAGCTGATCCCACTTACCAGGGCGAAGTAGCAGTCGTTGTATAGCACGTTCAAGTGGGACATAAGGCACGGTTTTGACTGGAGTACGTTTGAGTTTGCCGGTGGCGAGTCGTTTCTCCTTGTATATAATCCCCGAGCACCCTTCAACTGTACATGCTGGCGAATCAAGGTCGGGTATGGTTGACGGATGGTGGACCGACCAGCAACTGTCGCATACGCAAAGGTATACGATGAAGTTGTCCATCGTGAGTCCAAGTCGTTTGAGTACTGTGGGTACGGTACAGGCGAAGTCGTCTAGTCCGGGGTATTCATCCTCGGGATGCTTTGCGGCAGCTTGAGTAATGGTAAGACGGAGGCCTTCGAGAACGCATTGGGCTGCACTATGCGTGCTCCCGTGGCGAACTATGAGAACAAAGACGCGTATGTACGCGTTGCGGATAGCGGGGTGATCTTGAAAGGCGCGAGGAAGTTCGTCATGGTAATAGGCGGGGTCTTCCTGATCAGAGAAGTCGAAGATGTCATCGAGGGGCACATGTAAGACTTCATCGAGAAGGTCCTGAGATTGGACACCTTCTGGGACTGGTCCTTCAGGTGCCTCGTCTTCATCATCACTGTCCTCGGGAGGAGGTGATGGTGTCCTCGCACGCATGAGTCGTCCGAAAAAATCGTCATCTTCACTGAGACCACCTTGATCATGTTCGTCAAGCGTAGGGTCATGTTGCGTCTGAAATAACTCGTCTTCTTCGTGCAGCTTCGGATGAGTGACCTTTCGTGAGTTTAAGCAGAAGGATATATCCTGTTACCAACGCACCTGCAAATCCTCTCCACCTGCTTCTACCTCGTCTCCTCCCATCTCCCGGTCATACCTCTATGCCGGGTTAGACCTTGCTCATAACATACACATGAAAGAAGATGCACACCTCAAATACATTCTCATCTCCATCCCAACCCTGATCATTACCGGCGCTGCTAGGTTCACCGCGGTCATCCTCCCGAACCTGTGGCTGATTCTGGCGCGTTTGACGCGCCAATGCTATGGCGTTTAAAAGGTTATCGGCTTCGATATGTCGTTTGAGAGTCCTCGGCTGCTGTCGCTTTGACCCCGAGGGATGACGGCCACACCCATGCGATCGACACGAGCATTTTCCGGATGCTACAGCAGTAGCGCGAGGCATGATGGGCACCAACAGTCAATACTGGTACGATGCAGTGTGTCTGACAATGGCGATACAGCAGTGTGAAGGCCATGTCCGAGAGGCCTGAGAGTCCGGGACCGGGGCCGAACTCGCAGATCGGCGAATACAGTAATCGCCGGAGAAACGCTCGGCGAAATGCTCGTGAACGTGATACTCATAAGTCCAAAGCATATACGATTACAATAGCTAGTGGGTTGAGTGTATGCATGAGGGGCCCGCGTGTCGACGCGGAGTAATGCATACACGGCTTAATTGGCTAGTACATGGCTACTTATGGAAATAGGTCTCTTCGGATCTCTCTACGGTATTAACGTAGTCGCGGCTGATTTTAATGTCGAAAGTCCGGTGTTAGATAGGTTTGCAATCCCCGTTGGGAGGCGACGCGAACATTGAAATTCCATTGGACGAGGCTGCTTGCCATCATAAGGGTGTTCTCAATTGGTTCTCAATTCCATGGCAATCACTTTAAAATAGCTATATAATATCATGGTGACCAAAGGGTCCCATTGGAATGTATTTTAATTCTTGATTCATTGTGAGGCGATTTCAATACATTTCAATTCTATGGCCATATTCCTGGGATTTTTCCGACATTAGCTCTTTTCCCACACCTTTTCTATCCTACGCTTTGGAAGCTTCTTCACATATGCTTGCTGGCTGCTTTCATTACCGATTTATTCACAGTATATAATAAGTACCGAAGCTATCGTCACGACCATGCCAGTTCAGTGAATGTTCAAATTTCTACATGACCATGAAAGGCTTTGGTTGGTACAAGCCCGCTTATAGTACAAGCAAATGTTCATGAAACTAGACTTTTACATCCCTCATCAGCCTTACAAGTTCGACCATCATGCAATGATACACCCACTTTTCCTCTTCTTCTTCTCCTCTCTATCCTCTTCCTCCCCCTTCGATGGCGCCGCAACAGCGTGCCCGTTCGCCACCGGCGCCTGACCCTTCGGATCAGGCTCGAACCCAACCCCGCGCACGACATCCCGCCACTCATCGATATCCTTGATCACCTTCCCGACCTTCTCCCTGATATTATCGTCCGCGTCCGTCCCAAGCACAAGATACATCGGCCACTCCCTCCCCTCCGCGACGCCCTCCCCTCTCACAACGTCCACGATCGCCCTCGCGGCCTTATCCGGGTCCCCAGGCTGCTTGCCCGAGGGCGCAGCGAACTTGGCGATGTCCGCGTCGCGCGTGACCGCGTAGTCGGGGATGTCGCGCGCTGTGCCGCCCGTGCTGAAGTCGGCGGGGTGTGTGGACGGGGAGAGGAAGTGTTGGCCGTAGATGTTTTCGGTGCGGAACGCGCCGGGTTCGACGAGGAGCGTGCGGATGCCGAAGGGCGCGATTTCGACGGTGAGGCATTCGGTGAGTGCGTGGAGGGCTGCTTTGGAGGAGGCGTAGTAGCCGATGCCCTGTGCAGTATATTAGATCGGGCATGGTGGCTGGCGAACGCGCGCGTACCCTGATTTCTGGCCGCCAGGCGCTTCGGCTGCCGATCATGACAACTGTCCCGCTCCGCTCTGTGATGCAAAACCACCAGTCAGTGCTAGATCACCAAGCAGGCTTGCCCTTCTCCGCTCCCACTCCTCGACCCATTCACCCTCATCAGAAGGAAGGCCAACCACTCACGTTTCCGCATATACGGCAACACCGCATTCGTCACATCCAGCGGCCCAAACACATTCGTCTGAAACTGCTGCATCAGCCGCGCCGACCCGCCTTCCTCGAGATAGCCCGGCAGCCCGATACCGCCGTTGTTCACGAGCACGTCGACGGTGTCCCATCCGCACGCTGCGACTGCGCCGTCTACGGCAGCTTGGATCGCGGCGAAGCCTGCGTTGAGGTCGAGTGCGAGCGTGCGCAGGGAGGGGTTGGAAGGGAAGGTGAGTTTGGATGGGTCGCGCGCGGATGCGAGGACGCGGTCGCCCCGCGCGAGCGCGATTTCGACCAGGCGTCGGCCGAAGCCGGAGGATGTGCCTGTACGATGGTGGGCACCGGGTGGGCGTCGGAGGGGGTGTTATGGGCGATACGGAGAGTGAGGAAGGAGGGTAGGATGAGTGTGCTTCGTTCGATAGGAGTATTGAGACGATAAGAGAGCGAACGCACCTGTGATGAGCCAAACCTTCGATCCTGACATGTCTGTCTGTCCTTAGGTTCAAAGTCCAACTACAAATGTGATGCTATCCAAGGTCAAAAGCGAGGGAAGCAGAGTACCAGAGCGCAAAAAGGACAGCAAGAACGATAAGGAGTGCGCAGCGTGGTGGGATAACGAAAGAAGTCCAAGAAAGAGAAGAACGTCGTGATTGTGCACACCCACGTCGAGTCAGAACTCAGCTTCATCCCCGAGAGGAAGGCTCTTATACTTGCCCATGGGGATTGCCAGAGTGCGCTGTACCGGGTGACCTGCCTGCCATCTGGAATGGTGAGCTGAACGGCCGAATGACCGGTGGAATGAAGGGAACCAGTAGCTTAATCAATGGTAGAAACGGGATCAGTCATCAGGCGCGTAGGCGCGCCCCTCTACTCCCGCTCCCACCTTGAGTGGTCTCCTGTCGTATCCCCGCTTGGTGCATGCAAAGTGCATGTCGTTCGGCCGATAGAGCTAGTTTCTGCTATCACTCATCGTTGCGAGCTGTTGTCGGTAAGTGGCGCTGACCAAGGTGGTGATCGATGCCCAAACCCCAAACATTTTCTGCGCAACTGATGCTGTTCTGCTGGCGATGACTGGCGCGAGCCGAATTCTGGACTTGAGCGTACTATCGATACGACTTTCTTGCTCTCCGGGATAAGATGGATAATGCGTAAAGACATACAAATCATTCGGTAAACTCGCTTTCACAAGTCTAATCGAGACAAGGTATTAGCGTGCTCGACGCACGCGCCTGCACAAGCCTTTGTGCCGCGGTGATATATATCCGCGATGGTCTGGCTTCCGGGGCCCTGAGGTCGAACTCCAATCTTCCCCATTCCGAAGATGGCTTGTCCATCTGCGCCTCGACGGATAATGCGTAAAGGCATAAACATATATCGCCTATGGTCGACACGATATATTCATCCACACCCCCAAACTAATACTCTGGCGGTACTCGGTGAGTGTCGAGTTAATGATTGTGGGGTTATCTGGTTAATAATCCAATTGGATGTCAAATTGCCACATCGACGACTTTGCCCAAGCCTTCTCAGACGAGGGAGTCTGCCAGAATGATATCAAGATGTCGAATCTTACGCAGAGTCCTGGATCAGGCCATCGCCTTTCCGCGATCCTACATGCTGGAAACACACTGGGACAGCAATCCTCTCGGTGAGCCCGTATTGGCTGCCATGCGACTGTTTACAGCGCTTCATCCTGTCCAAATCACTCTGGATACTGGGCTTGTCGGGCAAGATCAGCTACCAACCTCCGCCTGCGCGCTGCGTTAGCAACTTGGATGGTGCCACCGTCAATGTATGATCCAAGCTTTTTACTCCCGGTCCCTTGTAGCACTGTCACTGTGCCTTGAACGGTGTCTGCTTACGGTTTGGTCCAAGTGAATATGTGGCGCAAGGCTGTAGCACTAGCATCCATCAGATGAAACAAGGTAGGCGAAACAAGATGGAAACCATACTGGAACGGACTGCGTCTCTCCGGGCGATGCTTGTTGTGACACCAGACCAGCCATGCCCTGAGGATCGGCGAGTGCGTCCAATGTAGCTGATGTCTGTAAATAACAAGGTACGGACTCGAGGAACTGGGGGCCGGCAGGGCCGGGAAATTCGATCCTTGCTCTCGCGAAATCACTCCGTGTCCACAGTGAAGCGAGCATTAACATGCTTTATAATAGAATCCCGGTATCTACATCTACATCACTCCATCACTGTCTCCGCACTCTGATTATCCCTTCGGGACCACTGTAGAATGCCGAACCTACAAATGGGCCCATCTCTAACCTTCTGTAACAAGGACAGTGTCAAGCTCGCGCCTATAAAGTATCTACTACCTGGATTCTTCTGTGCGCACCATAAACTACAAAACGCCGCCGAATATTCTTTACTGACTGGCAGACCAACCACTCACTCAATGAACGTCGTTATCTCATCTGTGCCGCACAGAAGGCCACAGCCATCAAACTCAGCATTTGCATCTACTGATTGATGAGCCTCAACAGCGTGAGATTTTGGTTCTTGACGATCGGAGAACGGCAATTGCTGGACACCTGTTACTGCCCTGCGTCGACATGCCAATAGCGCGTGGCCCTGTGTATCATATACAGGTCCGAATGCCGTTTCTGTGCTCATTGCTTCTCGGAGGACTAGCCACTTCACGCTCGCAGACAATCGTAAACTCGCTACGCTTCAGTGCTTATAGGCTATTATAAAACGCCTGATGATCAACGACTGAGCTTTGTGATGGGTGCAAGCGAACAAGGTCACATGTGGTCCAAATAATAGATAAGTACCTCTACATCAGTTTGGACCTGCGTATTGTAAAGCGCGCCCTAATGTCCTCCTCCCAAGAAATTCTGAATCTGACTAAAGCCTCACTTTATGTCAAGTGGACGGGCTGTGCTGCGTCGGTTCTGCTCATCTATGATTACCTGATTTCCTTCGGCGACGAGGTGAGAGTCTTTCTTCCTGACAACGAGAGTGTTAATTGTTTTATCAGGTAACTTGCTTTTGGGATAGTTCCTTATCTCTGAGCAAAATTCTTTACATTATTGTAAGAAATTTCCACCTCCCGTGATTGAGAACGCTGAAGTGAAGTCTTCACCTACTCAGATTCGCTATGGTGGCATAGCCCAATCAGTGTATGCTATGAAATTCACTATGCGCGAACGTTAACTGACATCGTCCGCAGGATGAAGCTGCTGACGAGTGAGCACAGGAAGGAAAAACTGAAAGCGGACTCTAAATCCCTGAAACAGTCTCCGGATTGACCAGTCAATGGTCTGACGGTTCCATTTTGCTGCAGTTTGTCGAGGCGTTTGTAGTCCTTCTCGCAGCTCAAGGTCGGAAATTATATTTTTTACCGTCTGCGTATCGCTGAAGGTTTCTAAACAGCCGTAGTTGGACTGCGAGTGTGGTATCTCTTCCCCAGGAACAAAGCCGTACAGGCATTCTCCGTCGCTACATACACAGGATGTGCTGTTGCAACCACAATCGTGGCTAGGCAGCAATACCACTTCATTCTCATTGAAATATCAAACCCCGAGTTAACACAGAGCCCTCGATCGTTGTGGACCATTTACATGCCGTCTCTTGTTGTTCATACCGTCTTCTTCTTTCTGAAGATCGTCAGACTATTTGTTGCATCGGAGCCTGTCCGTCAAACTTTCCTGTCGCTTTTCTTCAAGGAGTGAGTGTATCATATTTGCGTGAATTGAGCAGCATCGTCTTGATCTTACGCGTTCGTTGATTAGAGGCTGCATGATATATCTTTTTATAGTTGGTGAGTGAGAACGTGCACACCCTGAGACGGAGGCGGACATGACGCAGAATAAATCTTAGCTAGTTTTTCGTACACAATTGTTTCGTTGACCTTTACCAGCGAATCCAACATTGTCGTAAGCCACAAAATCACGTCTAGATCGGCCTTTGATGTTTATGTATTTTCCCGCAGGAATATATGGTCGCAATGGGAAGCAAGTAAGCCTCTACTAAGTCTGGTTATATGATGTAGAAGTGACCTCAGTTTAGCATGGCGGTCGTTGCGACAGTGCTGTCTGTCTGTCGAGCAATGCTTCACCTTCGTTCGCTCGCGGACACATGGCATGTTGAACAATCCTGGCTTCTGAACCATGCCGAGCTGAGCCGTGTTATGGGAATTGCAGAAAAGCAGGGGAGAGAGATCCGTGTGGATTTGGATGCATAAAGCGTGTAGTTTCATGAATTAGAAGTCGCCGAACGTAGTACGAAGAATTAACAGGGGGACGATATAACATCAACGCTATACTTAGGAACCCACGAGGCCTAGACTTGTTCATTTCACGTAAAGGGGCGAGAGTATTCTCTGACCGGTATCCGGAGAGGACTACTCCATAACGTTGGATCAGTGAAGCACGATACTCTAGTCAATAAGTCTGGCGATTTACACGTCCCCATACTGGAAGTGCATTCGCAAGTAATAAACGTTACGGTATGCAGAGTTCGTTGTAACAGCTTCGGGGCACATACAAATTTTGATCTGCACCGTGGCACGCAACGCCTGATGGGCGTTGGCCACACGTTCACTGAAGCCAGCGTGTGCATCTCGCGCATTGACATCAAGTTGGTACCGTGTTAGGCATTGCCAAGCTATAGTGGCAAGCCGAACACCTTCCGCAGCAGCGGCAGATGCCATACACAGCCCTTCGAAGGAGGTGGGGATTGGGCTGCACACATGAAAGGCGCGGAGAAATATGTTGCTACATGTTCTCATAGTTCTTTGACAGAGAGCTACCATGAAAGGCGACACCGTGGCTGAACTCGTAGTGAGGCGGCCAACCTGTTGAAGTTGAAGCTTGAAGTCTCGTTAACCTTGTCTTGAGAAAAACGGTGGGGCGGAGGCGATGAGAAGACTATCCAAAGGTCGGAGTGTGGAGTTATTTAACTCCCTCTTAACAACGAATCAGCTAAATGCGAGAAAGGGCGGGTGTGGTTGGAAAACAAGGACGCGGCCGCCGGTGTGCCACCCTCGGCTTTAGCTGTCGTCTCTGTGCTGTGTTGTAGGCAAGTGCACTCTATCTTGTCGACCTCGTCGGAGGTTGCCTTTGCCCCATTCAAATCGTTGCGTCACGCTCCAAGAGGCGCTCTATGCCAAGCCGATGTCAGAAGGCGCCGTCAAGAACCCCAGCAAGATCGAAAGAGGGAAAGTTGGAGGCATGAGTGATGTCGAACGTTCCGCGGCTCGGCGCAGCCTCCAAAGCAGCGGCGTCGAACGTCATATCAAACGAAGCGGGGTAGAATGCGACGTCGCTGGCTGGCACTGCGGTCGTCGTCATTGGCATCAGCTGCACTTGCGGCATCGTCCCGCTTCTCTGCCCCGCGCCCATGCTCAAACCCCACTCCACAATATCTCCCACCACCTGCCGCACATCGGGGAGCCCAAGCGTCGGCGAGATACTGTGCCAGTGCCACAGTCGCGGCCACGGCATCGCGGGGATTGAGTCCACATCGTGTACCGTCCTCAACACACTCGAATCCGCTGCCGCACTCAGCGGCTGGAACTGGGACTCTGCCAAGCTCGCGTGTATGGGGACGAGGAAGGCGGGCCAGATGGTAACAGAACCGTCTGGGTTCTGAGTGCCCATGGACCCGTCAGGAGGCATATCAAAGCATTGGTGAGGAGAATTGATGTCGCGCCACTGAGGCACAGATGAGGAGCTGAGCAGTTCTTCGCCGAACGAGAAGTTAGGGATATCGGCGCCCGCGGACGAACAGCCGCCTGTGCTGGTTCGGGTGTGCTCCTCGACGACCTGCTGAGCGCGGTGCACCAACGGGTCGTCGAATACGCGCGGCCAAGACCACGCGAGGATCTTGAGGATGTTCAACAATCTGACAGATCGCGTAGATAATCGTCAATGAATGAAAAGGGCCGCGAGAAACACTTGATAGTGACTCACGTTTTGAGGCTCTCTACCCTCTGCGCCCTCGTGATGCTTTCTCCACCATCTTCGATGGGCACTGCATCCATTAAGAGACTACACCAGATCTTGACAGGCTCGTTCACTGTTGCCAGCGGGTGACGCTTTAGATCCCAAGATATTCCAAGTGGAAGAAAAAAAGAACTCGCCTAAATGCATAATCCACCCTAAGTTTGCTCCTTCCTGAATAACACTCACAACCTCCCTTGCATACGGCACCAACGCTCTCCCCAGCCTCGCAAACACCTCCCTGATCAGCTGCGTATCGTCCCCTCCCCTCCCGTGGCCCTGTCTGCTCAGATGAACCCGGTTCCCACCATCCAACCGCTGCGAGCGCGCCTGCAAATCCAGATACACCGGCACGCTCAGCGCCCCAAGTGCGCTCTTCAATACCATCAAGAACACCCGTCCCGCGTACAGCGTGTTCCGGTTCCCAGCCCAGAACCGCGCGTTGCGCTCCTCGTGCGGCATATCCAGAGTGTGCTGCTGCAGAGTGTCGTACCGCGCGTTGAGCACGTCTGGGCTGAAGTAGTTCGAGTACCGCGCTTGTATAATAGAGAGTAGCGCGTGCAGGGGAGAGAGGTCTGCGAGGTGTTTGTGGAAGAGGGATAGGGAGAACGGGAGCCCGCTGAGGCGGCCTGGGGATGTCGTTGACGTTGACGTGCGTGAGTTCATACGAGAGGAGATGCAATAACGACGTGGGTAACGTACGCGTCTGCCATTGAGTGCTCTCAAGAGCAATCTGAGTGGCTCGATAAGTGACTAAAATCGGCACATGGCCGTCAGCAAACAGTCCAAGTGCTCTTTTTTCTCGACTATGCGATTCAGAAACGTACAAGGCCGGACGAGCACCAGGAAACTCCCAAAGTCCCACGCAGGTACATCGTCGAACGCGCCTGCGAAAACCTCCTCAGGCGACGGCGGTGGCTGTCCAGAGAGCATTATCTCGTCGTGCATCGTGCTTGAGATTAAAGAAGAACGTCAGAAAGCCTCATCGCAATACATCGTACCGCAAGGTGAAGTGAGGCATCGAGTAAACCCACGCACAATGGACACGTTTCACCACGAGTGGCGGACATGATTGCTTCCCTCATCTGATGAAGAATGCGCCAGATATCAATTACAAACTCATTCCAGGTAAACAACAAAACGCACGATGTTGATAGACCAACGCAGGCCCATGTTACGTTTATAAGGACCGCTTAAGCACACATCGCCCTGAGGATCGTCCCACATGCCGACGTTGGGGAACAACTCCGGCGGCGAGAAGGTGCTCCCAAACGTCAGACGCGTCAGAGCCGGTATGCGCCGCGACACGTCCAACGCATCGCGCGGATCAGGAGCGGTGACGCGCGAGTACACGCTCAACACCGATCGTCGCTCGTATACCCCTCGAAGCTGGTAGACGAACGCGGTCGCCCACGTGCGCCGGTCTGCGGTGCTCCCGAGGTCTGCCACAGCCAGCCCTCCTTCAGCAGCAGCACTCCCGTCCATAATCACGAGCAGAAGACTCACTATCCGCGAGAAACCCCAATATGAAACACACAGCCAACCCCTCGGTGCTGCTCTCCCGCACCACCCTCTCTCTCCACGCCCGCTCGCTCGCCATCCCCCGCAGCTCCTCACACGCCCACTCGCGTCTGCGGCCCCAGTCCTCCACAGCCTCCGCCTCGATGCGCCGCGGCTCGAAATACACGAACGAGAGCGCCGGCGGCGTCCGCCCGCCGCCGAACAGCGCGGGGTTGGACGACAGGCGCCCGGTGAGCGCTGCGATGGCGAGCACGAGGGTCTGCGATATGGCAGGGAGAGCAGCGAGCCGCCGCCCGGAGAGCTCGAAGGAGGAGATGAGGGAGACGCAGGGGATGAAGCGCCAGCGGGGGACGCGGGTGTATACTGCGAGTGTGGGATACAATGCGTGCATTAGCACGGATAGAGAAAGAGTTGTGGAGAGAAGAACACGTACAGTACAGCAGGTCCGCCAGGAGCGTTCCAGAGAACTCGCTATCGATGAGCCCCAATTCGGCGTCAAGATAAGGCAAAGGACTCTGCGCATACGAGTAGTATTGGGCGTTGTCGGGACTCTGAGAGCTCCCCGAGTCCTGTGCAGCTGGCGACTCGTCGGTTTCATGACGCAGGGCGGAAACGCCAGCAGGGAGCAAGGGCCGCAGCTTTGGTGGTGTAGTTGAGGCGCATGCTGGCATGATGTGGTACGGGGTGTACGCAGGATGCCGTACAGAGGACGATGAAGCAAATTCGATCGTAGAGCTCCCAGCCATGGAGCTAGAGCAGGGCGAAGCAGATCCTGAGGGAGGCGTGGAGCCTGGGGCGGATGCGGACGCGTAGCTTGTCGCACCATACTTCTGTCTAAAGAGCGTAGAATGTGAGCAAAGGCTGCCTCAAGCAACAGCAAAGCGAGATATGCAAGAAGGCTAGAGCTTACTTTGCGATCTCAATCCGCTTCCCCGTCCTATACTTTGGCTTCTTCTTCACAACCGGAGTCGTCGTGCACCTGTATCAACACACATCAGCGCTCTCTCACCAAGAACGACAGAGACGCGTTTCGAAACAGAGATCGCCGCGACTTACGCGAGACCCTTGGCCTTACAACTCGAACACGACCCAGGGGGCAGGACAGGGAAACATTTAACCCTCCGGGACTTGCACAAGTCGCATGCTGGAAGACGTTTCTCGGCTACCTGTGCCATCTGAGGACACATACAAGGTGTTCTGTCGATGTTGAGTGTCTTAGAATAAGGAAGAAGGAAACCTGCAAGTCTTTATGTCTTGCACTCGTCTCACACCGCCCGCAGTGTGGAGGCCAACGATCACCGTCCCCCAAGAAATGACGGCGACTCGGGCTCCGGCACCAATTTCTCGGGCCGTCTGCACAGCCACGCACCACTCAGCCAGTCGGTCGTTTTCGTCGGTGCCGCTGGGATATCTGCCTCAATTTCTGCACATTCATTCACCTCACTTCGCGAACTTTGGAGGGTCATTGTTATGACAAGATAGTCTGTTGTCGTAAATTACAGCAAATCATACACGCCTCCGCAGTATAAATGAATAATAAGTTAGAGCACTCCCCCCACACAATCACTGCGCAGCAACTTGCACACCGCCATGGACCTGCGCCTGCAACCCAGCCCACACTGCTGCGTACTGCGCGTCAAACACTGGGTCGTTGAACGTGCCCCCGAGCTTGAACGCGTCTGCCTCTGTCTCCTGCGAGAAAGTCTTGGTGTCGAAGCTGAGGTGATGATAGTGATGGTCCGTACCGCCGGATTCCTCATCCGTCTCGGTGCCCGTCTCTGCCCCGTCACTCTCGCTATAGTCGAAGTCCATAGCGTCGTAGTCTTCGTCCATGAAGCTGTCCTCGTCTTCCTCCTCCTCATCGTCACCGAGGGCGGCACGACGGAGCAGCTCCTCCTCGGCACACGTCGTTAGCGTCGCCTCCACTCCCGCTGCCTTGCAATGCCGCCGCGCCTCCAAGACACGCGCGAGACACTCTCTCGCGCACTCCGTCTGGAAGTCCCTCAGATTGCGCGCGCTGAGCGTCTCGAGCTTCGGACAGGGCACAGCGCCCTGCTCGTCGGGGAACAGCGCACCGAGAAACTCGAGCGTCGGGGCTTCCATCTCCAGCTCCTTGAGATCCCGCGTCCCATACAGACACCGCGTGAGACTCGGCGCTCGCGCGAGCACCTTACGCAGGCTGATCTTCTCGAGCTTCGGGAACGGCGCACCCGCACACGCGTCGGATGTCCACACCAAGGTCCTATTGGCGTCTCTGTTATCGACAAGCAGTCCATCGCCGATATATCCCAAAAGACCTGACGCGTCTTCATCCTCGATGCTGTCCCCCGGCGTACCGTCCTCGATGCTGAGTGCCCGCAAATTCGGCGCGTGCATGCGGCTGAGGATATGCGCTGTCTCCCAGGCGTCAAGATACGAAATATCGAGATCTTCGAGCAGGGGCAGGGAAACGTGCGGACGCGACGACCACACCGCGGGTGCGAAAGCGGTTGCCGGCTCGTGTGGCCCAGACACGCGCAGCACGAACTTGCGCAATCTCGGCGCGGCGCCGAGCATGCGGAAGAACGCGTCGGTCGAGGGCCGTACGTCCTCGGCGTGGTACGCGAGCTCGAGCGTCTGCAAACCCTGGCGGCTTGACGTGCTCATGGGCATTGCGGTCGGCAACAAGTCCGGGAGCGCGTCCCAGTTCAGATGGACGCCGTACAGATTGAGATGGCGCAGACGTGGAAAACGTCTTGCATCACCCGTCGCGTTGCCGAGGAGCGCGTTGAACGGATGTGGGGAGACATCGCGCAAGTGGTGCGGGACGAACGTGCCCGAGCCGGAGGTGGCGACGTACGGGTTGTGTCGATGGAGGGTGATGGATTCGAGGAAGGGTGCGACAACGCCGTTGTTAATGGAGAGGGGGACATCGTCGAGGCAAGACAACGCCTCGTGCATAGGTGCCCACATGTCGGTATAAATGGCAAGGCTGCGCCATCGCCGGACTTGCGAAAGGAGGATCTTCAGTGCAGCGCGCATAGCCTTGGGCCCGAACGTAGGGCGGTAGTTGGTATCGCTGCCCACCCGTCAGATAAACAACTCTCGTAGCGAGACGAAGGCGGAGACTTACTTGTGTATCGAAAGATCACACTCATCCTCGTCCCGCGCATATATGACCACGTCTATCGGCTGCTCCTTCGACCGCACAAGCTGGTGCAGCAGCCGATCCGGGTTGAGCATCCACTCCCCGTCCTCGTCCTGGCAGTAGAGATCCGCGTGGGTGATGAGAATGCTGGTCCAGAGGGATGAGGTGCCGACGGCTATGCGGCGAAGGCGAGAGCCGAGGCAACTGGCGAGCTCGAAGGGCTTGATGGTGCTCTCCATGGAGAACACGCCCTGGGAGGGATCCTGCTCGTACGAGGGCGCATGGGTGCTGAGGTCGAGGATGTAGGAGACGAGCTCGGCGGGGAGCTGGTCAAATAGGCTAACTCGGGGTCGTCCGTAGGTCGACTGCATCGTATCGGATCCGCGCTAGGAGAATGGCTAGGTAGTGATTCCTGCGCGCAGGCTGGAGATTGAGCACGACGAGCAAAGTGGGAGGGTATCTGCCCCCATCCCACCCGCACATAAAGTACCCTCCCGCGCTCTTGTACGGACCATTTCGACCACGAAGTCTCAGAGTCATATCAACGCTTTGCATTGTCAGCGGGGTCCACCGAGACTGTCAAGACAAAAGAGCACTGCCGCGTTTGGACCGCGCATGACCACGCCTTGCTCTCCCAGGGGCAAAAGCCGCCGACGGACGCGCCAATCCGTGCCCGTCCTCCCGCGCCCCTTATTGTCTTCGCTGCCTCCTGGCATCTCCCCTCATCTTTGCCCATCACAATTGCCACGGCCCATCTTGGGCGTCCCCTTCATCCGAGAACGGTAGTCTCCGGCGACAATGCGGAGTCGTGGTAGAGGTTCCTGCTGCTTGGTGACGGTCACTGTGGTCGAGGTCTTTCGGCTGATAAGAATGACGCACGCACAATGAGGTTCGTCAACCCACCATGTCTGCGCGATTGAGCGTATTTGCGATGGTTCACCTTACCGAATTTGGCGGGAAACCACTCAAAAGGCCATTACATGGACGGGACCTGACAGCATCTATTGAATATGTTAGACGAAGTGAAAGTACGAGTCTCGCTTTCACGTCGCCTCACATATTCGCCAAGGTGTAAAGGAAACATCGTCGCATGCAAGCTGTGTGTAGGAGAGTCCCAACTATATCCAACACTCCACTCCCCTCTTTCACTCGTCACCTTTGTCTTGTATGATCTCCCAGCATTCCCCAGATCTAGACGGATCGCACAGGTATATGGAGCAGAGATGACATCGACAAGGTATCTCTTTCAGCAACCATTACGATAGGTAAGCGAAGAAGTAGTTATATCGCTCTGCGATCATGACCGAATCAAAAGACAAATACATATTACCACTTTCTTTCTTTCGCTCAATCCCTGATACGTCCGAGCATCTTACTTGCAGCACGGCAGGCAGAGACAATAACACACAGTATCGACTATGCCATGAACGCTATCGTCGTCATCATTCGTGTTGCCTCCATGCCGATTGGCATCACTTGGCTCTGGCGACGGCGACGAACTGCTCTCATCGTCTGACTCCGGCCTAGCTGGAGAGCCAGATTTTGTGCGCGGTCGGTCTCTAGCAGCGAGAATGCGCTATGCGCAGAAATATTCAGAACCAACAATTACTTGTCCGTCTCTCAATAAAAAAAATCACCAGCTTCATACGAGCGACTGACACTGTTGTGGAAACGAGTCGCTGAGTACGCCGCATTTCGTGTTCTTCCGGTCTCCCTCCCGCATCCTTGCTACGCCACGTCCCCTCTTCCTGCTTCGAGCTAGATCCACGAGAACCACGCCACCATGATGCCTTTTTGAATAAACTGCTAATATCTATGTTTTTCTGGGATTCACCCTTCTTCGCCCGCTGGTTCGTCGGAAGTGCGTGTCTTGCCGGGGAGGCTTGCGTCTACAGTGTAATCGGACTATTAGAGAATTTTGTGCTGAACTTGAATATCCGCTCACGTTTCTATCAGCCCAGACCTCTGAATCGAGGTGTTTACCACAGCGGGCAGACCTGGATGGTTGCGCTGGCATCTGTTTCACCCGGAGGGGGGTGAAAACGCGGAGAGGGTGAATACGGGTCGAATGTTTTTCCCCCGGGTTATGGGTTGAATTTCACCGAGGCTGGGTTGTCACTCGATTGAGCTGTCGTCCACGGGTGAATATCACCCTTTGTCAGGACGAAATATGATCCCCCCTACTAGCTATAGAGTGTTCGAATCTGTTGGAGAACGAAGCGTGGGAACCTACACTTACAAACTTTTGAACCCGCGCGACATCTCTTGCTTCCGTTCACCACACACTATACCCAGGCTGGCCCCCATCCCTACGCATGCGTACTGGATGGCCCAAATATCCAGGGTCTTCTTTCTCTCTTCATGTTTCCTATTTGCACAATGGGGCCATCATTCCCCCAGTGCCTGACCACGGGCACAAGCTCTACGGACATGTACTCTGTACAAGGTGCACTAGCCGTGAGCCAAATCCCAATGGCCAAGGTGCTGTCTCGCCCTCCACAACAATGTTTTTAAACTTGCTTTGCACTTTCATCATGTGCTAATCGAACTGGCGTGGTGGTCTTTTTGTGACCGCCTACGCCCGTGACCGGGCCACGCCGCCAGCGCACACGGCGCACGCATCTACAACAAGCAGTGCGTCATTATCATCCTTCCTTCACGTTTACTCTGCCTACAGCCTCCAGCAGTCGCAGTTTCAGCCACCTCAATGCCATTTCAAAAGTCCATGCATCGCGTTCGGCGGGTTCTTTGTCCCGCTGACGCCCAGCGTGCTCCTCGGTCAGCCTGCAGCGCCCTCCGAGTCGTCACAGACGCCTCTGCCTTCCCTGCTCATGCATTGCCCTTGGGCCACGACACATCGCGTCTACGAGCTCCGAGTCGACGCCAGCATCCACGACTCGCAGTGCGCGCGCCTCCCTCACATTGGCTGCGCCTCACCCTCCGTATTCCGCTGGTTTGGGCTCGGATGACACGACACCGCGGCGCCGGCGCGCGTGGGCTCTCGTTCGGCACTTTCCCGACGGCGGCCATACGACGCGTGCTCGCGGCCTTCTGCGTCTCGGTTGTGCGCCTCGGTCGTGCGCCTCCGCGCATGGTGTCTCGTTAGGCGGGTTCCCAACGACATCGCGGCGCCGGCGCGCGTGGTCTCCTGTTCGGCGTTTTCCCGACGGCGGCCATACGACGCGTGCCAGTGTGGGCGACACGCTCGCGTCCGAACTCGGCATCCTCTCCCTCCCCCTGATCCTTATCATGACCCTCAAGCCCTGCGACGCCCAGAATTCCAGTCCCTCGCCGTCAAGTCCAACTGCAGGCGGCCTCGCCCCTGTCGGCGAGAACGGAATCATTAGCAGGGCGGACCTCGTCGTCGCGCTTCTTCCCTGGCGGGTGGTTCTCGGAGGGCCACGCGTCGCTCGACATCGCTAGTGATGAGTTCACCAAGATCGCGCCCGCAACGGCGCTACCGACCGCGGTGGAGCAGGGCGAGGAGAAGAAGTCGCGGTTCTGCACGATCATGTAAAGGCAGAACGCACGTCCCAACTTCAAGACCGACGAGCTCGGTTTTTTTTTTCGGCCTCCCTACCCGTGGCTGTGCGTCGATGACGCTGCGCGTTCCCGGGATGCCATATCAGCATCGTCGCGTGGCGTCCGCGTCAAGCCCGCAGACGCAGACGCAGAGCTGAAACAGTCGCCGTTGTTGTGCCCCGACGCGCGCGGGCGCCTGCCGTGCGCAGCACGAGAGTGTGCCTGCGACGCTCGTGGTGCAGGGCGTGCTCGGCGAGTTTGTCAAGGACGCGCAGACAAACAAAGCTCCTATGCTTGCCGCCCTGGATTGCCCTCGGCTGGTGCGTGCGCTCCGGCCCCAATCAGCCGCTAAATCCCTCGGGCGAGCGGTGCTCGAGCAGCGCACGACACGACGGAGCTCGCTGCCTTCGCGCACGGCGCGACCGAGCATTGCGATGCCGCGCGAGGCGTGGTGTCCGCTCTCCCCGAGCATCTCAGACGGGCTGAGCTGCACAGTCTTCTTCGCCACTCTCGGGTGAGCACCTTACAGCCCACGCAACTCATAGTATTCTGATCATCTCGCCCACAGCCAACTCGCCTGCTCGCTGGGCGGCATGCTCGCGTCCGAACTCGGCATCCTCTCCTCCCTCCCTCTGGCCCCTATCACAAACCTCAAGCCTGTGCCCTGGGGGACACGACGTCGCCACACCGGCGCGCGTCGCCTCTTGTTCGGCGCGTTCCCGACAATGGCGATACGACAAGCGCTTGTGGCGGTTCGCGTCTCGCTGGTGCATGCCGTGTCGCACGCCGTCAACTCGAACAACCAGGGGTTTTATAACCTTACCACAATGCTTCTCAACCGTCGTCATGGTCGCTGCCTCGTCTTCGCAGGTCCAGGGCGGTGTGCAAGTTGCTGCGCAGTAATTGTGGTGTGGGGAGTGCTCTAGCTTATTATTCATTTATGCTGCGGAGGCGTGTATGATTTGCTGTAATCTACGAGAATAGAATATCTTGTCATAACAATGGACCCTCAAAAGTTCGCGAAGTGAGGTGAATGAATGTGCAGAAATTGAGGCGGATATGGCACCGACGAAAACGATCGACTGCTGCAAAGAGCAGTGGTGCGTGGCTGTGCATGCAGCCCGAGAAATTGGTGCCGGAGTCCGAGTCGGCGTCATTTCTTGGGGGACGGTGATCGTTGGCCTCCACACTGCGGGCGATGTGGGACAAGACATAAGCACTTGCAAGTTTCCTCCTTCCTTAATCCAAGACACTCAGTTTCGATTAAACACCTCAGATGCCTCCCCAGATGACACAGGCAGCCGAGAAACGTCTCCCAGCATGCGACTCGTGCAAGTCCCGGAGGATCAAGTGTTTCCCTGTCCTGCCGCCTGGGTCGTGCTCCAGCTGTAAGGCCAAGGGTCTCGAGTAAGTCACAGCAATCTCTGTTTCGAAACGCGTTTCTGTCGCTCTTGGTGAGGGAGTGCTGACGTGTGTTGATACAGGTGCACGACGACTCCGGTTGTGAAGAAGAAGCCAAAGTATAGGACAGGGAAGCGGATTGAGATTGCAAAGTGAGTTCTTCTTTTCGGCATCTCTCGCGTTTCTGTTGCCTGAGACAGCCTCTGCTCACCTTCTACGCTCTTTAGACAGAAGTATGGTGCTACAAGCTATGCGTCCGCGTCCACCCCAGGCGCCACGCCTCCCTCAGGGTCTGCTTCGCCCGGTTCTAGCTCCATCGCACGGAAATTTACGATCGGATTTACTTCATCGTCCTCTGGACGACATCCTGCGTACACGCCGTACCACATCATGCCGGCATGTGCTTCGACTACCCCGCCAAAGTTGAGGCCCTTGCTCCCTGCTGGCGTTTCCGCCCTGGGTCACGAAACCGACGACTCACTAGCTATACGCGATACCGCTGGGAGCTCTCAGAGTCTTGACAACGTCCAGTACTACTCGTATGCGCAGAGTCCTTTGCCTTATCTTGACGCCGAATCGGGGCTCATCGATACCGAGTTCTCCGGAACGCTCCTGGCGGACCTGCTGTACTGTACGTGTTCTTCTCTCCACAACTCTTTCTCTTGTCATATCCGTGCTAACGCACGCATTGAATCTCACACTCGCAGTATACACCCGCGTCCCCCGCTGGCGCTTCATCCCCTGCGTCTCCCTCATCTCCTCCTTCGAGCTCTCCGGCCGGCGGCTCGCCGCCCTCCCCGCCATCTCGCAGACGCTCGTGCTCACCATCGCAGCTCTCACCGCGCGCTTGTCGTCCAACCCCGCGCTGTTCGGCGGCGGGCGGACGCCGCCGGCGCTCTCGTCCGTGTATTTTGAGCCACGGCGCGTCGAGGCGGAGGCTGTGGAAGATTGGGGCCGCAGGCGCGAGTGGGCATGTGAGGAGCTGCGGGGGATGGCGAGCGAGCGGGCGTGGAGGGAGCGGGTCGTGCAGGAAACCAGTCCCGCAGCATTAGCTGTGTGTTTTATTTTGGGATTTCTCGCGGACAGTGAGTGTCTTTTCTGCGCCTTGGTTCGCGTGCTACGAGTAATCGATCGACTGTGGCAGACGTCGGGAGCACAGCGGACCGGCGCACGTGGAGCATTGCGTTTGTCCACCAGCTTCGAGAGGCATACGAGCGGCGAATGGTAGCGTCTGTGTATGGACCGGACATCGTGCCGGGGCGCGTGCCTGACCCGCGCGACATGTATGCTGTGTCGCGGCGCATACCCTCTTTGACGCTTCTCATGTTCGGCAGCACGTTCTCGCCCCCTGAGCTGTTCCCCAACGTCGGCATGTGGGATGACCCCCAGGGCGATGCGTTTGCGCGAGAGCCTCATAAGCGACATATGGGCCTGCGTTGGTCTGTGATCATTGTACGCCCCATTCACTGTCGAGAATGACCGCATGGTTGGTGATGGTTTGCGCGTAATTCTTATAGATGAGAGAGGCTGTCATGTCTGCTACCCGTGGTGAAAGCTGTCCCTTGTGCGTATCTCTACTCGTTACCCTGCCCTACTTGGCGACGTACTGACGTTCATCGTCGATCTTAAGCACGATAAACGACGAAACGATGCTCTCTGGCCAACCACCGCCCTCGCCCGAGGAGGTGTTCGCAGGCGCGTTCGACGATGTGCCGTTGTGGGACTTTGGGAGTTTCCTGGTGCTTGTTCGGCCATGTACGTTTTTGCATCCCTGCATGCTCAAGAAAAAGGCATTCAAATCGATCACTGACGGCCGCGTTTTGGTTTTAGTTACCTATCGGGTCACGCAACTCGCTCTTGAAAGCACGCAATGGCAGATGCGTACGTATCGCCCTTCCGCTGTATCATCCCAACCACAACACTCACATCTCCATCTCTTCCCACGTTACCCCATATACGCGCATAACATCTTCAGGCCGCCTCAGCGGGCTCCCATTCTCCCTGTCCCTCCTAGAAAAATACCTCGCAAACCTGTCGCCCCTGCATGCGCTGTTGTCCCTTATTCAAGCACGGTACTCGGGCTACTTCAGCCCCGACGTGCTCAACGCGCGATACGACGCCCTGCAGCAGCACACGCCGGACATGCCGTACGAGGAACGCAACGCGCGGTTCTGGGCCGGGAACCGGAACACGCTGTATGCGGGGCGGGTGCTCTTAATGGCGATGAAGAGCGCGCTCGGGGCATTGAGCGTGCCTGTGTATCTGGATTTGAAGGCTCGGCTGCAGCGCGTAGAAAGTGGAAACCAATCTTTCTTGGGTGGGCAGCAGCCTGGTCAGACGAAGGGAGGGGACAATGTGCAGCTGCTCAGGGAGGTGTTTGGGAGGCTGAGGAGGGCGTTGGTGCCGTATGCGAGGGAGGTTGTGAGTGCTATCCAGGAGGCGGCCAATTTGGGATGGATTATGCATTTAGGTGGGTTATGTGTTTTTTTGAGGGGGGATGTCGTGGAATCTAACCCGCTTGCGGTTGTAAAACAGGGAATGAACCTATCAAGGTCTGGTGTGGTCTGGTGTTGGATTCGGTGCCTATCGAGGCTGGCGGAGAGGACATCACGAGGGTGCAGAGGGTGGAGAGCCTGAAGAAGTGAGTCGATATCGAGTGCTTCTCGTCAAATCTTTCTCATGGACGATTCTGTGCGTGATCTATCAGGTTACTGAACATCTTCAAGATGCTCGCGTGGTCTTGGCCGCGCGTGTTCGACGACCCGCTGGTGCGTGATGCTCAACAGATCGTCGAGGAGCATACTCGGCATAGCATAGACGGATCTTCGTCCGCGGGCGGCGACGTCCCCCGTTTCTCTTTTGGCGAAGGACTGCTCACTTCCTCGTCTGCGCCTCAGTGGCGCGACATCAACTCCACTCGCCAGTGCGTCGGCATGCCCCCTCGAGGCTCGATGGGCACTCCGAACGCAGACGGGTCTGTTACTATTTGGCCGGCGTTCCTCGTCGCCATAGACGCGAGACTGGCGGAGTGCCAGTTCCAGCCACTCGGCTCGGCAGCAGAATCGAGCGTGCTGAGAACGGTACACGACGCAGACTCGATCCCGGCGATGCCGTGGCCGCGGCTGCGGAACTGGCATAGTATCCCGCCGACGCTTGGGCTCCCGGACGTGCGGCAGGTGGTGGGGGATATCGTGGGGCGATATTTGAGCGCTGGTGGAGGGCACACGAGCGGGGCGATGCCGTCAACAGCGCCGCAGGTGACATCGGTGGCGGCAGATGCGGTACCGACGAACGACGTCACATTCTACCCCGCTTCGCTCGACATGATGTTCGATTCCGCTTCTTTGGGGGCTGCGCCAAGCCGCGGCGCTTTCGACATCACTCAGGCCTCCAACTTCCCCTCTTTCGATCTTGCCGGGGTTCTTGATGGCACCTTCTGACATCGGCTGGGCGAAGAACGCCTCTGGAGTGTGACGCAACGATTTGAATGGGACAAAGGCAACGATGAGTCGACAAGACAGGGCGCACTAGTATCTACAAGACAAGATGGAGACGACAGCTAAAGCCGAGGGTGGCACACCGGCGGCCGCGCCCCCATCTGCGGCGTCCTAACTTCATCCGACTGGTGGTTTGTAGGTTACCTACCCGTGAGAGACGTCGCTGTTCTCCGTCCCGCGTTCCGCACTTGCAATTGTGCGGAAAAGCTGTTTTGACGGGTGCATGATCATGATGGGGTGCGACGACCAGGCTTTTGGCTCGTGACATGGTTAGGTTTAGCGTGTCGAAGGGAAGGGAGTAGGCATTAGCGGAATATGATATACAGCGCGTTGTGAGGTACTGTAATAGCTTGGTGCTGGCCTATCTGCGAGGCAAGCTATAATATCGCGCTGGTGCGGGCAGTGTCTCCTAGTTTACTCGCCTCGTTTCATTCATAGAAGTATATTAAAATTATTTTAGTCATCGCTGAAGCTTGTTCGCGCCTTGGCTTTGTTTGGGAGATGTATTCCTGTGCGTTGGACTGGGGCGTAATTATAGAGCACGCGAACATAAGTGCATTCATACCATGGGAGGAATGTTCACCAGGGTTTCCTCACACTACAAATTGAAGCCTTGCAGGTCGATTGAGTGAGACTTAGTCTCCCGTAGGCAGATCTTTATTTAGCACGGAAGACAGTCGTTTCTTAAGTGAGACTCGGGCGTTTGGTAGACGCATGCCTTTAGATATCTTGAATGGTGCCACCATCTGAAGGTCGCCCAAGGAGTTTGTACGACAAACGTCATAGTACAATGTTCAAGCGCAAATGCGTAACTTACCACAGCCTTGGATAGGATGCACGCGAGCGCGCAAGAAGGTTTAACGGTGAGATTCTCCGAGATGGCGTTAACGGTGACATACAGATGACATATGCAAGAATCTGGGGCACCTTCTATTCTGCCCGCTTTAGGCGTCCAGCTGCAAATGAGAGCCCGGACGTGCCGGCAAAGGCAGGTAGGCAGGCGGGAATGGTTATCGGGCGCACGAGCCTGCTGTTCCGAGTTTGACCGCAGCCTGTCAGGACCTAGGATGACTTCGGAAGAAGGAGCCCGATGAGAACATGTGCGTGCGATGTTCGCAGCTTCCTGTGCGTTCGTGCCCTCCTTCTCTGCAGGCCTCCGGTGTATGATGAAAATCGGAGCACGCTACCGCCCCCGCTCGCAGGGATTCGTGCGTGCGTGCATCACGCCTCAGGTCTGTTCCTGTGTCTTTACTGGCTAGACATATGAGCGTGAACATGGGAGTGTGTGGATGAACACGGGCTGATTTCGGCGGCAGTATGGGGCGTTGTGTAGGTTGCGCCGTTTGTGCTTGGACTGATGCCTCCCTGATCCATTTAGGTTGGAGATTACAAATGAACGTTGTGCGCCTGTTCGGGTGATATCGAGTGAACGTGGTCTCAACGGGCGCGTCGTAGTCTTGTGAGAGCGTTGCGAGCAAAGCGGACAGCAACTGAGATAGATATGGACTAGGAAAGCTATCATGATGCGCTGAGGTGGTTTACATTGCGACACAAATGCAGGGGGAAGGACAAGAGCTAGGGGCTAAATGAAACTAAACGGAGTAAAGCTGGTGCGAACTTACCGAATGTGGTCTGCTCGGCAATCGCCGGAGCGGGCCGGTTCCGCGCGAGAGATGAGAGGTCTGTGGCTTGTGGGTAAAAGTCGGATCGTATTTCTGGCTCTTGGCCTCATCTCAGCCGTCCTTTCGACATCGGTCTGTTCGTTCGACACTCCGCATTTCAACCCACAATGCCCCCCGTACACGGAGACGAAGACAACGAGAAAGTCTCGTCGGCGATCCTCAAGGAGAGGCGATTCAAGCTGAGCAGGTGAGTCATACGTTTCCGAGTCATCCGTCTCACCGCTCACAGATTCGTGCAACCCAGAGCATGCGACCGCTGCAGGTGAGCGCCAATGTTATCGGCCAAGCTCTGAGGTCGGCCTCTTATCGTTCTCGGAATGATAGACGACGAAGAATCAAGTGCGATGAAGGACACCCCTGTCAGGCATGTCTGTCCGCCAACTCTTCCTGCACGTTCGAGGAGCCAGGAAAACGTAGCCATCCGCACAAGTCAAAGTTTGTCCACATTATCAGTTCTGCTCCTCGTTAACATGTGTTTTGACACTTAGCAGACGCACTGCAACACTTGAAGACCGAATGCATCAGCTCGAGACCCTCATCCGAGCTATTCCGCCCGCCGTGTTTGCCGCAGGAGGCAGCGGCATCCAACCCACGAGTCAACTCTCCGATGCGAGCATGGCGAGCCCACTCGCCTCCTTTGCCTCCACCACCCACACCTTCCCTTCTGGCGTCCCACCACCATCCCTTCATGTATTCCCGCTTACAAATCCGTCTACTCACTTCACGACTGCACCAAGAGACGCACGCCAAGAAAGTCCTAATTCCGCTCTTCAATCAATGCTAGCCCAAAATGGAGTCGGTACCTCGATTATGCAAGGCATGAGCCCCATCGAACCTCAGCAGGAAGAGCCGACCAGGATGGCGATCCAGGCCTCCTACCTCTACTTCGACGACGAGGGGCACACGCGATGGCAGGGAGAGACCTCTGGTCTGCCCCTTCTAGACCTGCTCGTCGAGAGCCATACACCTGTCGTGAAGGCCGAAAGCGAACAGCTCAACGGTATACCCCAGCCGCCACCGACCTCGCATACCAGGTCGAGTTCGGGCGCGGGCGGCGGCGGCAGCGGAGGCAGCACGACGTGGTTTCCCAACCGGACTCCGAGGCGAGCTGACGTCAACCCGGAGACGCTGTGGAGATTAATCACATCGTACATCGTTCCGGAGCTCATGGACAGGTGCCGTGTTTTTTTTTCACTTCTTTCGCTGCCTGTTAGGCAGCCGTCCCGAACGTTATCAGCTGACTCAAACTTTGCTTCTCTCGCCCAGTCTCGTGCAGTGCTTCTTGTGCACGTCGTACTATATCATGCCGTTCTTGCATGTGCCAACGTTCTTATCGGTAAGTGTATAACATAAATCATGGTCAGATGTGCTTGTTACTCATCACGAGCGCGCATTGGCTGTGTTGTCGTTATTGTAGGACTACGGCAACCCACGAAAATGGGGCGAACCGGGTTTTGCCTCCTTCATCGTCGCCATATGCTGCCTCGCTTCGAGACACATTGACGACCCACGCGTACGTGCGGATCCCAATGAGGGCACCTCAGCTGGGACGCAGTGGTTCGAGCTCTTTGGGCGCCTCCGAACGCTGCCTATCGCGGACCGACCGACCCTCTATACCATTCAGGCAGACCTGGTCGCGGCGGTATACGCCGTCGGTCTTGGCAAGCTCTCCAAAGCCGCAGCGCTCCTTTCAGAGGCGATCACGGTCTCGGTCGACGCGGGCCTGCACCGCTCGTCGGATACATACGACGTGTTCTCACCCGTCGAGGACGAAGTCCGGAAACGCACGTTCTGGTGCGTCTACCTCTGGGACAAGCAGCTGTCAGCGCACTTTGGGCGCCCGCCGATGATCCGCCTGCGCGATTGCGATATCGAGGAGCCGACGATCGTCGACGACGAGTTCATCACCGACGAAGGGATGCGTCCGCAGGCCCCTGGGACTGAGAGCCGGATGAGCGCGTTCGTAGCTGCGCTGCGGATCATGGTCGTGATGGAGAGCGTGCTCGACATCCCCGCGCCGCGGTTCTCGCGCTCGAGCGACTCGAGCTCGCCGTACCTCGTTCGCGCGGCGGGCGTGCTCTCCGGGCACATGCGGCCGAAGGACTTCCGCGAGGAGGAGGCGCTGCTCGACGAGGTTAGCCGCACGATCCCGCCGTACTGGGCGCACACGAGCGAGACGCTTGCGAGCGACGATGTGATTCGCGTGACGCAGGCGGTGCGTCTGCACTGCGCGGAGCAGTTCGTGCGGATGCTGATTCATCGGCATCGGTTCTCGAATTTTGTCGCGGAGAAGGCGTACGGGGTGCCGAGCAGGAGCGATGATGAGCCTGGGGAGGTGGAGAGGGAGGCGATGGCGCAGGCGCATGCGTGCGCGCTGGGGATTATTTCGTCGCATATGCAGGTAGCGGCGAAGGGGCTCATGACGTATTGTGCGTTTCTCCTGAGTCGCTTCTCTCATCAACGTTGCTGACTATGGCGATGGTGGTTTTGGTAGATGGCGTGCACGTTATCCACCAGCTCACGCAGGCGGGCCGCACGCTCCTCTCCATCTTGATCAACTGCAAGAGCGAAAAGCTGCAGCACCTCATCCAGCCCGCACTCGAGGCGCTACGGTCGTGCGTGGGCCTGCTGCGCCGGTTTAGCGGGAGATATGTGTGTGGGCAGCGATCTGGAGATCTGATGGAGGAGTTCTGCAGACGTGAGTGTGCCCAGCATAGTGCTTGGAAAAGGTGCTGACTATAGTTATCTTTTCCCCGACATTGCCTCTTCTCGTCCTCGCTCCCGCTGCGCCTCTACGGTTCTCCCTTCACCATTGTCCTCGGACTTCGACAAATGATCATCCACCCTCGTCATTCCCTCGTACCCGTCTCCCTTCCCCTCTCTCCCACCAACGCGCCCTCTGCATTTCTTCTCTCGTCATAGTAACCCAAATACCGCTGGAACCCTCGCGCCCTGACAACGCCGACCAGGAGAGCAGCCGGCCGCCGTGGATCCGTCCCATCCGGAAAAAGACGTCTAGTGCCGCGAAGGGCTCCGACAACGGCGGCTCGCAGCACTCGAGCCCCGAGGCGTTCTCCCCATCCGAATTCGTCACCGACGCAGCGCTCGCGCGCGGGACGAGCCCGAGCAAGGTGTTCTCGCCTGCACCCGTCGCCGGCCCGTCGTCCGCCGGTCCGGGCGGTCCGGGGATGGCGCACGCGTTTGGGGGTGTGGGCGTTGGCGTTGGCGTTGAGCGGTCGGCGAGCGTGACGTCCGCGTCTGCGTCTGCGCTGGGCGGGACGCCGTTCATGGACCATACGCTGGGGATGGAGTTTGATGCGGACATGTATATGTCGCCTGTGGGCGCGATGAGCATGTTTGGGGACGATCCGGTGGATGTTGCGTCGTTGCTTGGGCACGATTTCGGGTTTGGGCAGCCGCCGATGGGCGGGGATGTGCATGGGAGGCACGGGCACGGGCAGGGAGGTGGGGATGCGGGGATGTATGGATTGGGTGGGGGAAATTTGGTTACGACGCCTTGACGAGGCGAGATAGAGGAGGAGGTGGAGGTTGCGGATGCGGGGACGAAACGAGGGGCGATGGGGTCTCCGGTTCAAGAACCTGAGCGTATTGCCCATATTCTTATCGGCTGTCCACTGATGGACCAGCGGAGGTCCGCTTGGAAGACGACCTGGTGATAATAGGAGAGGTGGATCAAGAGGTGCTCCGCCCGCGTGCATATTTTCGCGTACCGTGATCACGATGCGGGTAGTTTGATCATCGAGAACGTGGGGTTCGCTTTGTTATATTGCTTTATGCTTTACTATTTGCTTTTCGTGTACGATGTAGCGTAGCTGGTGTTCGATGCCGTCGTGATCGCCGTTTCGTCAGTTGACTCCTGGAATATATGTTCGTTAGCTATCTTCGTGCCGTGATAGCATTCTTGGTTTCATGTGCTGGTGGAGAGAGCGATAGTTAAGAAGGAGAAGACGGCTTACCTCGTCTCCGTTCTTCGTGACTAAATTGAACGCTTCGGTTGCCCGCTATGCTCTTGGTTCATATCGCGTGCATTACGTAACACATTTGGGTATCGGAAGATTATCTGCCAGCATTGAGAGTTTTGATCGAATAAAAATAAAACTTGAACAACTCGCCACCGATGGGATCAAAGCAGAAAAGCAATAGTTGTACATCTAATCGAAGACGAGATTCCACCGAAGATCTGAACAAGACGCAGCTCTACGCAAGAACCTTTGAGGGAGGCGGCAAGAGATGAGAGGGGGAAAACGTACTACATCGCCAGGAATCAGGAATAAATTTGTCTCCGACGAGTAACCAGGGCGTCAAAAGGGAGAAATTCGAATGGGCATCCCGAGACACGCTCTCTTATACGACGTCTTATAGTACCACACGATGCTAGTCGGACCATGCCACGAAACGCGTCGAAGTGGACTTAGAGCGGCATCGCCGCACCTTGGCGTCGTGAAGTCCTGCACGATGACTTCATTGGTACGACTGCGCTGCTAAGCGACGAGATCTTCTGCCATTGAAATTCCTCCCCCCAGACTTCCTACTAGGAAGGATTGCGGGACTAGGAATCCCTTCCGGCTCCCCGTTCGGCCACTCGAGCGCCTGTGATGTGCAGAAGGTTTCCTATTTGCGCCCGATGGCTAAAGGAGTGACGTCGGGTTCGAAATTGCAGACGAGGGTGCCACACATGCAGGGTCATGGGCTGGATTCTGAAAAGACTAGAGATAAAGGTCGTGAAGTTTCTCATGGCAAAACGCGACGCGACAAGGACGCGCTCATTTGACGCGCTGGTGTACCGCCACTTATTACGTCAGCCAGATTGGTCCCTGGACTGTTGACGTCGTCTGGAACTGAGTCCGGTGTCCGCCTCCTCATCCCCTCACTGCGCCGCAGCGTACCAGCGCTCGTCTTTCCCCTCCACCACCTCCATAGTCAACCATGGCGGAGACAGAGGGTATACTGCCAGACGGTCGCGGTGCTGGCTCCAGTCTGCCACTTCCTGCGCTTATCTTCGCTGGGCTGTCGACGCTGGTCGCAGTCGTCGTTAGCGGGTTATCTATCTACCTTCAACTCAAGAACTATCGCAAGCCAATGCTCCAAAGGTATGTAACACACTCTGCTTCAAGTGTCTATACCATGCACGAGCTGACTAGGATGCAGAATGGTGGTCCGGATTATGGTTATGGTTCCCATATATGCTATCGCCTCTCTCATATCTATCTTCTCCCTCGACGCCGCCTTCTTCATTGATGCCATACGAGACATCTACGAGGCATGTCTCCTTCTACCCAAATACGCTTGTCACGCCTAACGTGAGCTCCTATAGGCCTTCGTCATCTACTGCTTCTTCGCGCTCCTCATCCAATACCTCGGCGGCGAGCGCGAGCTTCTCATCCTCCTTCACGGCCGTCCACCTAAACCCGCTGTCTTTCCTATGACCCTTTGGAGACATGATGTAGACGCCAGTGATCCGTATACATATCTGTTCCTCAAGAGAGGCATTCTCCGTGCGTGTCGTTGTGCAGTCACGCGTCCTCAGTACTAACAAGAACGCTCTTCAGAGTACGTCCAAGTCAAGCCCATGCTCGCGGTCGCAAGTCTCGTCATGAAGGCTACGGGCACATACCACGAAGGCGACTTCCGTGCACGATCTGGTTATCTCTACGTTTCCGTCATATACAACGTCTCTATCTGCCTCGCTCTCTACTGTCTCGCAGTGTTTTGGATGTGCGTCAACGAGGACCTAAAACCCTTCCGGTGCGTAACCCTACTTTCACTCCAATGCTCTCATTGACCCTTTCTCCTAGCCCCGTTCCCAAGTTCCTCTGCGTCAAAGGCATCCTCTTCTTCTCCTTCTGGCAGTCCATCGGCGTCTCCCTCCTCGTCGCAGCTGGCCTCATCACGCGACTCGGCCCCTACACCGACTCCGAACACATCTCCATCGGCCTCACCGACATGCTCATCTGTATTGAGATGCCATTCTTTGCTGCCGCTCACATGTATGCCTTCTCGTACAAAGATTTCACCACCCCGTCTCCTCCGACCTCGTCCCTCACGCACTCGGCACGAGAGGCGCAAGATAAGCCAGCATATTCCTACGTTGCGAGGTTGAGGATATGGTACGCGCTGCGTGATAGTCTAGGCCTCAAGGACCTCGTCGAGGACACGCGAGCGACGCTTCGCGGAGAAGGGCTCACGTATCGTTCGTTCGAACCGTCGGAGGGCGTGATGCATGTTGGCGTGGCAAGAGAGACCCGCATTCGCGCGGGTCTTCGATACGTCCGCGGCGGAAAGGGGAAATACTGGCTCCCCGAGGTCGTCGATCCGGCGGGTAGCGGCAACGCGTATGGTCTAGCGGCCGAGGGCTCGAGGGCGCAGCGACAGGCGGCTCCTGGGAACGCGACGGCACACAGGTGGCTCGGAAAGTTGGTTGGGCAGACGAGGCACGAGAGTGAGGAGGCGATCGCGCCGCTGCTTGCGGGTGAAGCGGAGGACGTGGTGCACGATGCACCCGACATGCGTTATCGGGACTACGATCACGGTTTACCGCTTCCGCCAGATGAGGATGAGGACGATGGGGAGGACGGCTACGGCCTCGAGTTTGCACCGCCGAGCGATGCAGACGAAGAGCTGTTCCGTGACGCGCGGCGATTCGTGTTCGGTGATTATCTGTACCCCGTCGTGGACGTCAGCTCTGAGGAGGCACGGCGAGCGATGTGGGAGGCCGAGGTGCGCGTTGTGCAAGACGTGATGCCCGTCAAGGCATCCATACGCAAGGCGGCCGGAGGCGGGTATGGCGCGACGGGTGCGACCAGTGCACGTCCGGGGGCGAGGTCGTCGCCACGGCGGCGGTACGAGGACGAAGACGAAGGCTTCGGCTCGGAGCCCGAGGATCGTGTTGTTGACTTCGAGGAGGGTCTTCCCCCGCCAGGCCTCCGGCTCAATTGGACAAGGACCAAGGGTGCGCGACCTGTCTCGCGCACTGGCTCAGGATCGGGCTCAGCAAGCGGCGGCTCGCGCAACGCGAGCTCAAGCAACCTTCTCTCTCCACCAGCGCCTCCACATGCTTCATCCTCCTCTCATCCTCGCGTCCGTGCATCTTCCGCTGCATCTGCCTCACAGCCGAAGTCGAAACCACCGAGCCAAGCTCCAAGCCCCTCAGCCGCCCGCTCGGACGCATGGCACAACTCGCCCGCGCTCGGTGCACACGACCACGTCCGCTCTACCTCGTCCTCGTCGCACCCCTCCGCACGCCCCTCACCACGCATCCACACGTCCAGCGGCGCACGCACGCCGCTCGTCCAGGACGACGCCGTCGACCTCATCGTCCCGGACTCGGACGCTGCCTCTCCACCACCGCCTGCCCTGCGGCGCCCGTCGCACTCGCCCGACGCACGCTCGCCGCCTGCAGGTCTGCGGCGCGTCTGGCACGACGAGCAGCGTGCTGAGCGAGCGTCGGCGGGTCCGTTTGTCATTGACGACGGCGTCGGCGACAACAATGACGCTCGTGTGCGTGAAGAAGACAAAGACGAGGAGATGCTTCTCGATCGCTCGCCGGCGCATCGGCCGCAGACAGAGTTCGAAGGTGTCGAGGGGCGCGTTGTGAGAGAGCAGATGCCGCCGTCGCAGGTGCAGGCAGGGGCATACACATTTGTGGATACGAATGAGGAGAACCCGTGGGCGTAGGGTAGTCTGCTTTTGTCGTTCAGGTTGCGGGATGTAGTTGTAGTCGAAGTGCAGCAGTGTCAGGGCTTTTGTATACCCATGTTCGAGTAAGGCCAAGATGGGATTAGGCCCGATGGTAACACAAATGCTGTTCGGTTTTCGGCTCTATCTATACTAGTTATGGCACCAGTATTGTAATGATGAATCTTCAATCTCATTGAATCAATGACACAATTTCCTTGCTTTTGAGCCTCCAGTGGTGGAATAGCTGGCATGTTGTTACACACCTAATAGCCTCTCGGTAGGATATGAATACCCAATAATCATGTCAAGCTTGGTAACCTCAACCTAATTAACTTATTTCTTTGCCTTACATCACATCAGAATCTATTCAATAGCATACAGGTTTCAGATACCACCTCAACATTGGTATCATAACTAAAATACATTGATCAGAATTTGTTGTACATAAGTATGTATGGTAACAAGCTACTAGTTTACAAAAAATCTCTGCTCCCTAAACCATCCAAGGTGAAAAAGCTGACCAGTTAGGATTATAGAACATACTTACCAGATGCTTATTCATTTTGTTCTTGAGCTGCCTTCTCTGCCTTCCACTTAGCCAGGGTAGCGGGTGTGTTCCAGGGGTCAATCCCAATCTTTGTGTCAAGGACATTTGTCTCTTTCATCAAATCAATGGCCCTGTCAATATCACCCTGGTAATACCAGATCCATGCCATGTTGTGCATGGTTGTCAAGGTTTCAGGATGTTCATCACCCAGAATCCTCTTTGATGCCTCCAGGACCTGTTTCTGCAGATCCTCTGCTTCCTTCAGATTGCCCAGCTGCTGAAGTGTGTATGCCAGGGTGTGCATGGCTGTCAAGGTATGAGGGTGCTCATCACCCAGAATCCTCTTTGATGCCTCCAGGACCTGTTTCTGCAGATCCTCTGCTTCCTTCAGATTGCCCAGCTGCTGAAGTGTGTATGCCAGGGTGTGCATGGCTGACAAGGTATCAGGATGCTCATCCCCCAGAATCCTCTTCTCTGCCTCCAGGACCTGTGTCTGCAGATTCTCTGCTTCCCTCAGATTGCCCAGCTGCTGAAGTGTGTATGCCAGGGTGTGCATGGCTGTCAAGGTACTAGAATGCTCATCACCCAGAATGCTCTTCCTTGCCTCCAGGACCTGTATCTGCAGATTCTCTGCTTCCTTCAGATTGCCCAGCTGTTGAAGTGTGTGTGCCAGGTCATGCATGGCTGTCAAGGTATCAGGATGAGTTGCTCCAAGTTTTTCCATGTTAATTTCATAGATCATGTTTTCTAATGCAAGTTCATCACTCCAACTTCCAGTAGCCCTGTAAACCTCAGCCCATCTTGCTGCTACTTCAACAGGTATAGTTTCTTGGTGTGCATGTCTAATATGTGTTTGTAGCAGTTTTTTGTGAGCATAGCGTGTTTTATTCATGTCCAAAGGAACTGCCATGGCAAGAATTTGCTGAACTTCAGACTCTCTTTGGCTTTTGTTCACTGCTTTATCATGTGCCCATTGGTGAATGAGAGGATGAATAGTGTATAAGCCACTAGCAGAAGACATCAATGAATATTGGAGGATTTCTTGAACAACACCATTAAACTTCAATGAGTCCCATCTTTGGTTATCATCTAAAAACATCTGCAGCAGGGTAACTTCATTGTTGTTGTTCCAGCCCTCAGCATTAAAAGCTGCCTCAAATAACCACTCTGTGATATCACTATGGTAGAAAAAGCCACAGTATTCAAGAAATGTCTGGGAATCTGGGCTCAGCTTGGTGAAACTGATTTCCCATGTGGCATATGCTCCAAATGGGTAGTCATGTGGCCATTGTGCTGGCAGCTCGCCTGGGATGATTCTTTTGTATCTGTCAAACAGCTCTATGTACTTGCTTATGCCACAATTGGTCGACAGAATATAAGCTCCAGCTTGAGCAATTGCAAGAGGGAAGTAGCCCAATTTCTACAAATTTGATGAGCAATAGTTATAATTACGTTCAAAGTATAACTTACTTCAGCAAGTTCTAGCATCATACCATTGTTTTCAGAGGCCATGCTGACTTTGCATAGAAGGCTGACAGCCTCAATTTGCTTCATCTCAAGAACATGTGCTACAGAGTTTTCTCCCACTCCATGTACAGCACAACCAGCATTTCTAGTGGTGATCACAATATTCCCATGTGAGCATGCTGGCAGATAATCCCTGAGATTCAGGGAAGGATCATCTGCATTATCCAACAACAGTAGCCAATTGGAATTCTGCCCTTTGAACCATGCCAAAGCATCAGAGAAAAACTTCCCAACACCTTTAGAGGTGGCAATGACTGCATAACTAGCCTCTATAGACTGTTTGGAAGTAGCATCAACCATGAACACTTCTGAAAATCTGCGCAGAAATATTAGCAAACATCACACATGCAGACTAAACTACTCACTCAGATCCACTGTTCTTTTGACAATCATGGATAAACTGAAGTGCAATCTGAGTTTTTCCTGCACCACCAAGTCCATGAAGCACAAATCTATGCTGTTGCACAGTGCCATCAATTTCAGTGGAGAAATATGCTCTCATCTGACTCAGAATATCCTCTCTGCCAGTGAATGTGGCTGAAGGAGGTGGTGGCAATAACCTCGACACCTCAACCTGACTCTGCACTGGAGCAGGCAAATGATCTACCAGTGACACCAACACCTGTCCTTTACCACTGCACAACACATTGAGACACACATCCATCCTCGAATTCACCTCTGCCATCTGCAGGTAATGGGCAGTGTGGGCATTCACTGCTCTCTGCATGTCCCATGCATCCCATGATACACCCTGCATCCCCTGCCCCACATTGAATCGGAAGTACAACCCCGGGTGACGGCCAAAATGGACCTCAAGCTCCTCTGCCACTCTCTCGCAATCAACAGCAACACTGCGGATCACATCAAACATGTCTGAGGACAGCCCCCTCGAGATTCCGAATCTACTACCACCTGACAATGCACTGATGGTCTGCGGATGGCCCGTGCCAACACTCACCACAACCCTGAGACTATGCTCAGGATACATGGACGCTGCCTCGTGGAGCAGAACACGGCAGGGGTTGTTCACCCCCAGCCCCACATCAATATAGTCATGACGAACAACACCGTCAGAAATAGTGACAGGCTTGAAATGCCCCGGGTGAGCCGTCGTCGCCCGACCAGCCTCCCATATCATACAGTCAGGCGAGGCGTTCCTCGCAACGCGGTAGGTACGCAGCAGCACCGGCTTGGCGGCGTTCAAGTTCTCGGCGAGACTCGCGCACACAAAGCTATGGTCGGATAAGCATCGTCCAACATGAGGGGGGACATGGAGAAAGGAACATACACTTTGCATGCAGCATTGTCGTCGAGCATGCGGGCGTCCTTCTGCCCGAGCTGAGCCCCGACAATGTCCTTGACGACCTCAACGAGGACGCTGGCCTTGAAGGTCTCGTCACCAAGACGCTTGCGTCCGTCGATGTAGACGCGCTTGACGAAGGCGTCGTATGCCTTGATAGCTTCGTCGATGGGCATGCGGAGGCGGCCAAGCATGATCGCGGCAAGCCTACAAATATGAGAGTGCATCAGTGATCATCGATCAACAATCAGAGGGGATGGGCAGCGACAACATGGAGGGAAGACAACACGGATGGAGGGGGACGACATGGAAAGAGGGAAGACAATATGGAGAGGGAAGATGCCATGGGGAGAGGGAAGACGACATGGGGAGAGGGAAGACGACATGGGGAGAGGGAAAACAACGAGGAGAGAGCATAGACAACATGAAGAGAAGGTAAACGACATGAAGAGAGGGTAAACAACGTAGAGAGAGGGTAAACGGCATAGAGAGAGGGTAAACGGCATAGAGAGAGGGTAAACAGCATAGAGAGAGGGTAAACGGCGTGGAGAGAGGGTAGACGACGTGGGTAGACAGAAGACGACGTAGAGAGGGAGAAGGCAACACGGATATAGGGTAGACGATATGGAGAGAGGGTAGACGATATGGAGAGAGGGTAGACAATGTAGAGAGAGGGTAAACAACGTATAGAGAGGGTAAACAACGTGGAGAGGGTAAACAACGTAGACCGAGGGTAGACGGCATGAAGAGAGGGAAGATGACATGGAGAGAGGGGGTACAACGTAGAGAGAGGGTAGACAACATAGAGAGGGGGAAGGCAACACGAATAGAGGGTAGACGATATGGAGAGGAAAGACAACGTAGAGAGAGAAGACGACATGGGGAGGTGTAATACAACACGGAGAGAGGAAAGATAAAATAGCGAGACTCACCCGCCTGTGCCAGATCCGCCGATCATATCGAAGTACTCGTGAGGAGCAGGCATCGAGGTGAGGCCCTCCTGGTGTTGAATGCGTTTCATCATCTCGCGGATAATGAGGAGCGGAGACACCCCGCGGACGCCGCCGCCGCCGTCTATAATGGGTAGGGTGTATCGACGATGAGCACCGGCGACAACGAGAAGAGATGACGAGCACGCACCAATAGATAAGAGCCTGATGGCTTTATCTTCGTTTCCTGGCATACTGAAGTTCGAGAGTCGAAGTACAGTTGGTTATTGAGAAAGCAAGTAGCTGAGTTCGAGAGGGAGATCTCTGAAATGCGCACTGGTGGGTGAGCGAAGAAGAGAGGGAAAAGGCGTTCGTTCTCACGTCGCAGTCTTATATCTCCCCTCGAGCGTCTGTTCGCGACCGAAAGCAGCTGGAAGCTCAAGTATAGCTCGTCGAATCATCTCTCATCGTTGAGCGTCTGTGGACATGAGGATGCAGCGTGATGAGGTCTGATGACCAGTCAACGAGGTGTGCGCCCGATTCGTTGCCCAATCTCCACCGTCGAAGATACCCGTTACGGTCGAATGATCGAGATCGAGATGAGAAGACATGTGGGGGCGTGAGCTGGTGTGGTTGGCGAGGTGAAACCAAAGGTGGCCAACACGGAGGTTGGAAGTGGGATAAACAAGCGCGCGACCCAACAAGCGACTACGACCTCGTCTGGCAAGTCGCGTCTAAGTTGCGAGACCTAGCGTACTCGACTCAACTAAAATCCGTCTCGTCGCCCACCTGTATTTGACGATGCGCAGAATATATCGATTCAATAGCATATGAAAGTACCTTCAACGTACATGTAAGAACAATCAAAATAAGATACGTATACGTGCATACTTCAACAAAACAAAGTCATATGTATAAAGCAGAGCAACATCGGCGAAACCACCGTTCCAACAAAACAAAACATCCAAATCAACATTCACGAACAACCCGTCCTCTAACAAACGTCCTCGCATCGCCTTCATGATCACCGAACATTATCCTCCTCCAAATTCGTCGCGAACCGCCCTTGATCATATCCCTGTCCCTGATGCTGCCCCCCATTCTCCTGCCCATTCACATACGCCGAAATATAATCAAAATCATCCTCATTCGCTGCACCCGACAGCGGCCGCCCTCCAGGCCCTGCACCGGGGCTCGCACCAGGCGGCAGCCCGCCAAACGCCTGACTCCCAATCCCGCCCACACTCGACCCACCACCGCCGCCGCCGCCGCCATGCTGCCGCATATGCCCGCTGCTCTTCCCTCTAAGCGCGAGCGGACTCGTGTCCGCTGGCGAAGGCGACGTCGCGTACTGCTGATGCACCGCCCCAGGACTCCCACCGCCGCCACCGCCAGAAGGCGGCGGCACCCCAGGCAACGGCGCCTCCGACCCGCTCGGCATGCGCGCTTGCGGCCTCCGGAACGCAGCAGCGCTAATCGTCTTCATCCCTCCCGCCCCCGCAGCACCAGCGCCCCCAGGACCGCTCGTCAGAGACGTAAGCGAGGACGTCGACCGTGTGTACGGCGAGCTGGCCCCGAACGGGCGCGATGGGGGCGCGGGGTACTCGGGCGGAGTACGGTAGGGCGACGTACTCGGTGTACTCCCCTGGAGACTAAACGACGGGAGCGTCCCGAGCTTCGGCGATGCCGAAAGCGGCGATGCCAGTGGCGAGGGATTGGGGAGCGGTCGACCCCCCGCCGGCGCACCACCACCACCACCACCTCCTCCCGATGCATCGTTCCCAGGCGAAACAGCCCTCTGCGCATACGGCGCACTCGGTGGCGCCAGCGGACTCGTCGGACTCATCGGCGGACTCGCCGCCGCCTCCGACACCGAGCTCCTTCTCCCCCCGCCCGCCGACACCGACGCCGACCCCGCGCGGGGCCGCGCCCGCAGCACGCTCGGCGGCGGCTCGCTGCTGAGCGCGTCGATCTCCTCCGCGATGGAGCGCGCGGCCTCCGCGTTGAGCGTCTTCATCAGTCCTTCGTCGTCGAGCACCGACGGGGGGCGGGGCGAGGGCAGCGGGCTCGTGTTGCGGCTCTGATTGCGGCTGTGGCTCTGTGGGGGCTGGGCGAGATTATGATTCGGGTTGGGGCTCTGGATGGGTGGAACGGTGCTCTGTCGTCTGCTCGGCGGCGGCGCGTATTCTTGTCCCGTACTAGACGAGGGAGGCGGAACGCGCGAGAGCCGGCGCTCGTCGCGCGATGTCGGTCTTGATGATGTCTCCGCATCCGGCTGCTCCTGCTCCCGCCCCTGTGCTGGCACGCCCTTCTCAGTCACGAGCGAGCTCGACCGCGGCGGTATACTCGACAGCTGCGACGTCTGCGCCTGCTGATCGTCCTCCTCCGCCTGACCAAACACAACATGCCTCGACGCGTGTCTCGGCAGCCCATCCTCGTCCCTCGCCCACTCCCTCGTCGGGCTCTCAGACACCTGCGGCGAGCCGCTACCGTCCGCGAGACTAACGCCCTGCCCAATACTCCTCGTGTGTCCATGGCCCCACGCCGGCACAGCAGCCGGCGCCGCCCCCGGCGGCAGCCCATCGTACGGTCCTCCTCCGCCACCACCAATCCCACCTGTAGGAGCACTAGCATCGTACGGCTCATACTGCGGCGCCGGCTCGTCGTGCGCCAGACTCGCACCCGTCGCGTTCCTCGCAAGCGTGCTCGCAGTGTTCTGATCCCCGCGGAGCGACAGCGCCTCCGCAACAGAGTGCGAGAACGAGTCGCCCTCCGCCTGCGGCGGGCGGTCACCCAGCGACGGGCGCGGTCCGCCCGCCCCGAAGGCAGAGCCAGCGGCGGAGCCGGACGTCGGCGTGTTCGTGTTCGAGTCGTAGAACCCGCCCGGACCTCGCGGACCGCGCGTGGGCATCGTGTTGAACTGGGATTGTGTGGTGATCGAGGGAGCGGGGCCGTGCCGCGGGAGGGCGCTCATGGATGAGGGGCCGCCGCCAGGCCCCATGCTGACGCCCATTTCGTCGACACTGCTGTTTGGGTTCGTCACTGTTGTCACGGACTACGAGGATGGTGCATAGGATGAGACGTTTAACGCGCATAAGGATTGAATGAATACGCACATGTCCAGCCTGATACGGCGCATACCCGCTGCCCCCACCGATCGCCTGTGTGCCGTACGGGCTCTGACCCGGAATCCCGGGCGAATGGGGGCTTTCGGGCGCGTTGTTGCCGTCGCTGAAGGGGCCCTCTGGGCGGGAGGAGGGTACTCCAGAAAATTGTACCTCCTTGAGCCTGTTCGTGCAATCGGCGAGGAGGAAGTTGACGTGCGTGTGGCCGTTGTAGAAGGCACGTGGCATGCCGGGTTGGGTCTGCTCCTCTGGTATGTCCTACGATTGCGATAAAGGTCAGCGGGTCGGGCTGCTGCGATGAGGAGGGGACGTACGACAAGGATGTTCTTTCCGATGTTTCCTATGATCTATACAAAACGCCAGCGGTCAGTTGAATGCGTATATCGTACACCATCACAGCGCAGAGACTCACAACACCCTTCTCACAACACTCGACGAGACCACCAAACTTGAGCGTCATCCAATTCTTCGTGCACTTTCGCTTATAATCGCCCACATCCGCCTCCTCCGCCAGAATCTCCGTATCGAGGCCCCTGATCTCCTCCCTGAGACGGTTGAGCATCTCGGTCTGCTGCACGAGGTTCTTGTGCTCGGGGCTCATCTTGTTGAGCTTCCGCTCGGCCGACTCGGCGTTGGCGGCGATGCGCCTGCGGCGGCGCTTGAGCTCGTCGAGCGCCTCCTCGCGCGTGCGCACGGCTTTCATGTTGTCACGCACGGTGTTGTGCAGCGAGGCGTACTGCAGGAGGGCGTTGGAGAAGTGGCCGATGACGGTTGCTGATGCACTTAGAGTGTCCTAGATGTGGTGGGGAGAGAAATCCATTAGGCTATTCGGTAATTGGGAGAGGGGGATGAGAGGAGAGATAGGGACGCACACCGAGATCGTCGCCTTCGCCCAGTCCCCATGTACGCAATGCGTCTGAGGCCTTTCCTAGGTCACTCGCTAGTTTCTGTATCCTAGATAGAGAGGCACCCGTGATGTTAGATTACGCGCACAAGAACCTCAGATGATCGCACGAACGAATTCAAGACGATCTTCTCCGCCGTAATGAGGTCCTGGAGCGGGCGGAGGTCATTATTCCCGCCCAGGGAAGGTAACGTGGAGTTATGGGCGAGCTTTGTCGCCGCATTCTTGAACATGTTTGAGGCCCACAGCGGACTCGGATGTTTGTGGAGAGAAGAGAAAAGTGGATGGTTTGACGATCGCGAGACCTGTCAGTGGTCCCTGCGTCAGGACAAGGATGGCTGAGCATCCCACAGACGGCCGATGATGACACCAGACCCTAACCTTACTGGACGTGTTTCAGGGGCTATTTCAATCTGCAACATGAAAACAGATCATCACAATAAACAATACGTCGGACATGAAGCTGAAGCCCGTCGAGGATGATTTGAGCACGTTCAGGCACTAGATCTACCGTTTCCACGGAGGCTTGCTGTCACGACGTTCGAGAGCAACGTCACTCTCACATCCGGGCTCCCTCAGGTTCCCGCCCTGTGCACGATCGCGTTTTGAGACTCTGTAACATACAAGCACTGCCTGTCTTTATGGCGATCATCCCTTACGCGTATGGGGGACTTTTTTTTACACCATGACGTGCGCATACAACCAAGGTCCAAGGCAAAGTGTTGACTGCAGGGACATTCAACCCCCGACACGGATATGCCCGGGCCGCACTTGTCACGATCAATGCATCTCGACAAGTCGTTACATCTGCCTCCTGTCCTCAACCATGATCCAAACGTTTTGCTTCTACCAATACACCCAGAACTCGTCCGCCTGATCAGAAATCCTCGACGCCTCCGAGCGTCTCTCTTTTATCAACGTCCAAAGGAGCAGGAGTGTCCCTGAACGGAAGAAAGGGAGGACCCGATCGAGCGAGGCCCTTTCCCAAGCCTATTGTCTCCCCAAACCTTGTCCCTGGCCTGCCCCGGCGCTCGCCGCCTCGTGTCCCCCAAGTTCCGCCCTTTCGCTCTCGACTTTCTTGCACCTTCGTTCTTGTCACCGCGCAGATCAGGCTGAAACAATAGCAACGCCCTTCCAAATATGTCTTCCTACAGCTTCCTATGCGCGTTTCGATGCGACTGACGCTCCAACATGCGGAATTAGATGACCGTCCCGCCGGTCGCCAGGATTCTGTGACTACAGAGCGCGGTGTCGTAACAGGAAGGCCCTCGTCTCCTCGTGTCCATCTTTACGGGCGAGCCTTTTTGTTGCGTAGTCTATGTATACCCGCTTGGTTTTTGCATCTTTCTTTCTTTCCTCCACCTTCAGGGCCTCCTCGTCTCAGCCTCAGGTCCATACCCCGGGTTGCACTCCGCACCTACCTTCCGCTCGCTCTCGTCATCTTGCTCTCTATTTCCATTCTTCTATCTCCATCTCCGTCTTCATTTACATCTTCATTTCCTCATATCTACGCATCACCGTCTGCCAGCCAGACCTCTCATCCTCATCTCTGCCCGCTGTATCCATACCTCAACCAATCTACATCATTCACCTAGCCATAATCCGAGACCACCATGTCCGGCACGACCACGACCTCCATCCCCACCCACGCCCACACCTACCCTCCCCTGCCCGCGCCCGTCACCTTCCCGCCGCAGCCGCCGCACTCGAACGTGCTTTCCCCCGAGGAACGCGCCCGGCTGCTGCGCTCCAACAAGAAGCTTGCGCGCCTGCTGGGCAGCACGCCGCATTTCATGGACCAGGACTCCGTTGAATGTGCGTTTCCGCCCGAACGCTTCTGCCCGTATCCATACTCAACTAACAACCGAACGTCCACAGCGCCCTGGCCCACGACCGACGCCACCACCCCCTTTGGCAACGGCACCCCGCTCTCGCGCCCCTCGACGAGCAGCGGCGCCCCGCTCATGCGCGTGCCGACCAAGTCGTCGCTCTCGCGCATCACGTCCAGGCCCTCCTCGCGGCCGTCCACCGCACAGGGCACATACGCATCGGAGTCGCCCTCGCGCGAAGACGCGTGGCGCGCGCGCAAGGCCACGCTCAAGCCCTCCTCCATCTCCCGGAACGGCGGAGGCGGCGCACCGCCGGTGCTCAAGCTCGCGTACAGCGCGGCAGAGGGCTTGCCGCTCACGGCTGTAGCAGCGGACGCGCCGCGCCCGGCGTTGCCGTCGCCGAGCTCGTTTGCTATTCCTGATATGAACTCTAGATATCGGGGTGGGCGCGGGGAAGGCGAGGGGCAGGAGCTCGATCTCCAGCCCATTCGACGCTCGAGGTCGACTGCGAGGCCCGGGTCGGCGGGGAGCGCGCACGAGCGCACGCCGAGCTCGCCCGGGTTCGAGATTCCGACGGAGGCGAGCGTGCGCCGCACGAAGCTGGACAAGCTGAGGCGCACGCTGGGCGAGGAGCTGCCCGCCAAGGCCGTCTTCCCCTCCAACTCCTCTTCGAAATCATCTTCCGCCGCCGCCGCCGCTTCCACGATCGAATACACACGCAAGCCGACGCACAAATCGTCCAAGTCCCTCTCCCATCCCCACCCGTCCTCGCAGTCTCAGTCGCAGTCTCAGCCCCGCGCCACGAAGCACACCGCGCGCCCCTCTGACCCCTCCGTGTCCGTTATCGCCCTGCCCGGCGCACACGGCGAGCAGACGCACACCGTCGTGCTCAAAGCGTCCACCACCTCCCGCGCGCACACCTCTGCCTCCGCCTCATCTTCTCACCACCGCCAGCCCAAACGCCCGTCGGGTCTGGGCATCGCAGACCCGCGCGACCTCCTCTCGCTCGCGGGTGTCGAGCCTGCCGACAGCGACAGCGCTGGCTTGTTGGGCGCGAGGAAAAAGACGAGCGCGAGCGCGACGCTCGGTGGAGATGCGTTCGTCAAGAGCCGGCGGGCGAAGGCGGGCGGGCGGCCTGAGATTGAGTTTGTGGGGTTTATGGGGCGCGCGGGTGTTTAAATGCTGCGCTGCTGGTGTTCTGAATGGTGTTGTCGCTCTGCGTTGTGCGGGCTGGCTCCGCCTCATTGTCTGATAAACGGACTTGTGGTTTGTCTGTCTGTCTGGTTAGATGTTCTGCGTTCCCCCTGCACGCCTGCCTATCTCCGTCTCCTCTTCTTTTCTTATTACTACACCGTTCTGGTCCGCTCGGCGCGATGTCCCTTTAAGGCCTCGCTGCCGCTGGTTCGCTCGATCACATTATGACTGCACTGCACTCTATGAACGCTCTTATGACACCCTTCTGCTGCCGCTTTGTCTCGTTGTTACTGCATACCCCCCTGATACTCGTTAGCTACGCCGTGCTCGATGTGCTGTACCGTACCGTATGACTGGTGTATCTTCATTTTAATGTTTTTTCTGCTCTCTCTTTGAATCGGGTGGGGGCTGATTGTGCTGCGCTGAGGTTCCGAGTTGTGGTTTTCTTTTTATTCGGACGAGGCGGAGATGGAGATGGAGATGGTGAGCGACAGCGTCGTTCTGCTGACATCCGAGTCCAGTCCGAGTCTGACGTGCCGAGTTAAGATCAGTTATGTAGAAGAGCCCATGATCACCCGGAGCTTGCGTTAGCGTTCGATGTCATGTTGTGGATGTCATAGCCCGCGGAACGGCCCGTTTTTGTGCGGACGACACGGAAGGCACGTTGTCCGTTATGGGCTAGGCTCATTCGCGATGGGTCATGTTCACTGCGTCGTGCCTTTATACGTTTCTTCAATGCGGATATGTCGATGAATGGCGGTTATGTTCTGCAATATCAGCTCATGAGCAACTCAAGTTTAATCTATCACCCTACGTCCAAGTGCAGAGTCGGTAACTTGATGGTGAGCGGATTGTGTTGGTGATGCAAGGTCATACTTCGAGGGTCCCAACGCTATCATCCAGTTGACAGCCAGAACTTGATTGAGCTTGTATTCACGATCACGAACTCTGGGTAAACGTTGCGGAGAACCCCCAAACCACGAAGCTTCTTCGTCTAACGCCTCTTCGGACAGGGTTTACTAGATCCACCCAGGAGGAGATGATTGGTTCGAAATCCCTGGTTCTCCGCTGCGCCCTGACCCCACACGATGCACCTGCTACCAGGAGCGAATCGTCGTGGATCCTGGCGATTCATTGAGTAGGCCGCATGGTGTTCTGAGCGACCAAGGAAGCGAAGAAGCGGGGGCCACGGATAATCACAAGGTTCATGGTATGCATCCGCCACCGTCTGGGCCTACTGCCATGCGCCCGGAGGCTTCCCCGGCCAATGAGAAGGGTACCTGAGACAGGTCCTGGGAACATGGAGACGCTCCCAGCCATCGGAACTCGATGTGTGCGTGCCATGGCGGCCTACATAAGGCGCAACCGAGCTCCTTCATTCCTACCCGTTCCTTCCTCTGCCGTTGAACCTCCCTTGCTTTGAATCGTAGCATGGCCCCGCTCAAGTTCGCCCGCCTCGCTTCCCTCTTTTTCGCCTTTGCGTTTGGCATCATCGGCGCAGGCGTGGGCATCAACGCTGCCGTAAAGTGCGTGTTCGTGCACCGCCGATCCCGAGCTTGCGCTGATCACACCGCTGTGCTCCGTGCAGATCAAATGACGACAAGAACGCGGTGCAGAGAGCAGCACAGCCGTTCGGCGCGACGGTCAAGCTCGACACGACCGGTACGTCCACCCCACTCTCCACGATTCCCCACTCGTCCTCGACCATGCACTGACATCTACGCACCCAAACAGACGTATTCGCCTCGGGCGCAGTAGTCACCGCCGTCTGCTTCCTCATCGCCGTCGTCTCCGTCCTCTGCACCATCATCCAGCTCACCACCCTCGGCGAGCGCACCTTCCTCGCCGCCGCCCAGACCGTCCTCCTCCTCTTCTCCGCCCTCTGGCTCTTCGCCGCCCTCGTCCCGTTCGACTACTTCTTCGCGAACCGCTCCGCGGGCATCACCGCGTACACCGCCCTCGGCCCTGTTCCCGCCAGCTTGGTGCAGACGGTGGAGCGCGAGCTGGGGCTGTCGAGCAAGTACAGCGATATCGATTACCGTGCGTGTTCTTGTGCATCTTCTGTTGGATTTGCATAATATCTGAAACTCACTGAATAGTCCGGCTCGTCGCGATCCTCCCGTGGTTCGCTTTCCTCTTCGCCATCGTCGCTGCCGTTGTTATCCACGCCGCACGCAGGAGACACTCTGAGAAGGCTTAGAGTTCTGCAACCACGAATGGAAGCAAAATCGGTTGTTTTCTCATAGGCTTGCGATCTGTATGTGACATCATCCTGTTCTCTGTTGTATGCACCTGTATGCACGCATCGTACTCCTTGTTTGTAATGATCACCTTACGACTTCGGACTTCGCTATACCATTCTCTTCTTGTCGGTGTATCCAATAGAATATCATTCTTGACCTTCACCATTTATTTGGGCTCCTCACGATCACCACCCCAAACAGCTCAACCAGCCTTCTCGCTCCGCTGCAACTCTGCTCTTCTCAAAGACCCCACTGCGCTCGTACTCCCCGCCTCCACATCCTTGCTCCCCCCGCCTCCCTCAACTACAACCACTTCTGCATCTGATCCCGTACCCACACCGACGTTCGCAATGGGCCCACGGAACCAGTGCACACCGCCGTACACGGGGCAGTAGTACCACGCGACCACGAGCGCCATCGTCCCGCCGAGAACGACGACGGTGTAGTTCACGTCCTGCGCGTCCGGCCCCGGCGCCGTCGGGAAGAAGAAGATGACGATCATGAACACCATCCACGTCACCGCGACCGCTGTCACCGGCAGACTCTGCGGTCGAGATGTCCATAAAAGTCAGCCGCGGCGTCGGAAGCAGGGAGACGACGCACCATACACCCAAGGGTAAACGGCCCCGGCGTGAACCCGTTTCTCCCCGCGAACACGAACCTTGTCGCGAGCGGGATAATGTACGCGACGTAGTTCGCCGCTACAACGATCGTGAACACCGCGCCGATCGCCGCGCTCCCCGCGAAACTCAACAAGCCCAGCAAAAGCGCGAGCCCGACGATCATCCACACCGTCGCCACCGGCGTCTTTGTCCTCCTATCGAGCCTATATAAGTAGCGCGAGAAGGGCAGCGCGCCGTCGCGCGAGAAGGCGAAGGCCTGCCGCGAGCCGACGAGCAGGACGTTGCAGCCCATCATGAACTGCGCGACGATGATGGTGCTCCAGAGCGCGAGCGCGCCGGTGGGGCCGATGCTGGTGTAGAAGATCTGCGCCATGGGCTGGCCGATGGGCGTGTCGAGCACGGCGGAGAGCGAGGGGCCCATGTAGAATGCGAGGACGATGTTGATCGCTGGGTGGGGGGGATGTGTGTTAGCGCTGAGAGGGTATTTTCGCGTGTGGAGGGAGGTGCGCACCCCAGCCGAGGAGGGTGCCAGAGATGACGGACCATACGGTCGCCCACGGCACGGCGGAGGTCGCGTTGGCTGCTTCCTCGCTCATGTGAACGCTCGAGTCGTATCCACCTGGATGTGAACCGCTCAGTGCTGCCCGATACACTGAGACTTTTTATGACTCACCGACTGTCCACAGCGGAGCCAAGAAGCTCAGTATAAATGCGAACCCCGCGGGCCAACCGCTCTCTGAGTCCGCTCGTAAGTGGTGACCATTCGCAAAGATACGGACACACCGTTTGTAAAGTTGCCAAACACATGCGCGGCCGTGTTTCTGTACTCTGCCGGCGTCGTGATGGGGAGCACGATGATAATAGCGAGGCAAAGTCTTGTATCCAGCATAGTGAGAAACGAGCGTCGCTGCACAAACCCATCTCTCACATTACGTTCAGCAATATCCACAACGCCTGAAGTCGAGCCAGAATCCTCGTGCCGAAGGTGCAGACGAGGCCGTGGAGAAGGATGATCGCGACGTAGACACCGCTAGAAGGAAAATAGCCCTGGACTTAGTCCAGTACGATGTACAAATATGCCTGGTCGTACAATGTTTGGGGTAACGTCGGCGCGTAGCGCTGGTTTGTGCCCATGCTCGCCGCTGCTGTGACTTGGACCGCGAACGCCCAATCCACCGATGCTGTTGATGTTATATAAGAGCTCGCAAATGCTGGTCGCACTTCCGTCTCTCACCGACAGCGGTGCTTGTCCCTATCGTATTCGCATCTGCACAATCAGACGCTCGTCAGCTTTGTACGGTATGCACACATTAACTACAGCGCGAAAACTCACACCCCACGATCCAAGAGAGAAAGTTGCGGCACTCTGGCGACGCGAGCGAGTACGTCCAGTAATACAGCTACAATCGTTGTTCCCCATCAGCCATCCACCCGATAGTACTTAGTGCGCCACAGGTGCTCACTCCGCCTGATGTCGGATTGGCAGACGCGAGCTCCGCGATGCCGAGCGCGATGCACATCATGAACGGGAACGTGAATATCCACTGTCGTTGGCGTGGTAAATCAAGGGTACATGCGCGCGAAGGAAGCGAGCTCGGGACTTACGCCCCACACCATCGCGACGGGGCCGCCGTTGGGGACAGAGTTGAAGAGGACGGAGCTGTCAGAGCGGGCTCAGGTGAGCGCCACAAGGCAGCGGGATAGCATATACTGTGCGGAAGACGTACGCGACGGACGGGACGACGCCGATGACGCCAAATGAGACCCCAAAAATCTTTGAATCACAGAGGTACAAGAGTCAACTATCGGCAGACTATATCAGCTACCAACAATTGCGTACCTCGAACGGCGAGAAGTTTCGCTTCAGCTCCTGCTTGTACCCCAGCTTCGCCAGCACCTCCTCGTCCGTCTCCTTCGGCCTTGTCTCTTTCTCTGGAAAGGCGGTGGAGAGGTCCATCGTGCCTTGTGAGCGAGATAGGGAGCACCAGCCGCATTCCTACCCTACGTCCTCTTATATGCGCTCATGATCACAAGACGGGATGACGATAAGAGGTCGTTATCGTAGTATATGTAGCTCGGTGGAGACACGGCGTTGTCCGATGCGATAAGCCTGCGATAAATTAGGCACTTGAGCGTGCGAGTAAGGAAAGAGGGAGAGGGAAGGGGGTTACGCATTGGAGAACGGTGTCTTAAACAGCGATCGTGAGGACATAGAAAGGTGGCTTCAAAGGACAGATGATATAATCAGAGTCTCAGTGCAACAGCTAGAGTATCTAGACGCCCACGATGTATGCATGGCAAAAATGCACTCTGCCACACTCGGCACTGGACAGACTCAGCAGCAAGCGCCAGAGTTCTAGAGTTTGCCTAACTGGAGGTTGAGAGAACGTGGGTGCTATCATCATCTTCTAAGGGCGAGATCGACGGAGCGCCTCCACCGTATCTGAAAACAAGGGATAGAAGAGGAGGATAGCAGCAGTAAACCTACCTTGGCAAGATCTGGACCCCAAGCATCCCATCCCATGGTAAAAAAGTATGGAAGCTCGACTCGGCCTCATACTTTTTTGCCATAACTGGAAAGCTGACGAGACAAAAATCCCTGAGACTGAACACTAGCTGTCTCAGCTCGAAGTGCGGGTCGTATATGCGTGCATTGTGCGTGCGCAGGGAGATTCATAGATGGGTCGTATGTGGATGCGATCAAGATGCGATTACGCTGGCTTGGAGAGGAGTGGCAAATTACAGTCTCTGCCGTCTGGACTTCGAATATGTAGGAGTGAGCGCCACCGCAATTGATACACGTTTCGCGTAGGCAGACGCACTTGCAGTCCAAGTATGAAAGACGAAATTTACGTTGAGAGGAACTGTGATAGAATAATACTCGGAAAGCCCAAAGCCACACGGTGGTAAGATGGAATGTATTTTGTTAAAGCTTCTCCAAATTACGCCCCTTCATATTTCTTCACGCCAACAGCACAATATCAGGGAAGATAGCGTATAGGGGACGCACGAAGAGATTCACTGGAATTGGACACACATCGTTTAACCACATCAAGCAGTACCGCCACTTCTCCGTCTGCTACATCTACAGCGCCCTCATAATCCCCTCCACCCTGACAACCCAATCCTCCGGGAACCCTGCACCTTCCCCACCTCCAGGCCCACCATATGCGTCTGCGTCCCAGCCCCCAGCCATAAGCCCGATGGCGTACAGCAGTGCGCCCGAGCCCGGGAAGTACGGCGTCGGCACGCGCACGCCGCCGATCGGGTAGCCCGCGTCGTCGAACTGGAAGAGCGGGTGCAGGAGCCAGTCGACGGCGTCGGATGCTTCGCCCGAGCGTGCGGCGTTCAGCGCGAGGAGGGGGAAGTCCCACCTGCAGTCGGTCAGCGTGCATATTCACAATCAGCGATTAGGCGATGCGAAATGTGGGGGAGCAGATAACGAGAACGAGAGACGCACCCCCACAAATTGGTGATGTTCCAGCTCTCCCACACCATGTGCGCCGTCTCGTTCACCCGCGAGATGTTCACGCCCTGCACGGCGGGCAGCCAGCCGTACATGCCCACCGTCGCCGGGTGATCATTGATAAACATCGGATTCGTCCAGAAGTCATCCGGAATGCCTTCGTACACCGCGTACAACCCGTCTTCCTCGTCTACCGGGTACTCTGCCAGCCCGTCCTGCACCGCGGTCCACAGCTCGGGAGCAAGCTCACCGAGGCGCTCCAACCACGCTGACGCGAGGTCCAGGCCGAAGCGCCAGTACGCGAGCTCGAATGCGGGGTTTACGGTGCCATTGGGCGCGGTGTCCTCCGCGACGGTGTACATCGGCGGGCCGAGATCGTAGACGTGCGTGGACGCGTTGGGCCACGCGAAGTCGGCCATCCAGTTGGCAGTCGCGTTCACGACGGGGAGCCAGTCCTGCAGGATCTGCTGCTGCGCTGTCACAGGTGAGGGTGACGCGGAGGCGGCGCGGTAGAAGTATTCCGCGAACACGAGCGGGTGCGGTTGCTGCCAGATGAGAAGCTCGTTGATCTCGCCTGGCGCGGATGAGCCCGAGGGCGAGGACATCTTGCCCCACCGTGCGCCTCCGGCTGGCCAGCCTTGCTGCACCTGCGCGCGTGCGAGGGAGGTGGAGAGGAAGCGGATGTAGGTTTCTGGGGCGGATCGGGAGAGGAGGTCGTCGGTGTTGGACCAGAGGGTCCAGTGTAAGCTGTGCCAGAAGTACATCTCGAGGTGGAATTTGCCGTACTATAGTGAGTGAGGACGGTAAGAAGGGGAGTGGTGGTGGGGTGGCGAGCTTACCCAGCCGTTGTTGACGAGCCCAGACTACAGGGAGAAGACGATCAGTATATGCATTATGCACGAGTAAACAATTGTGGTGGAAGTGTACCTCCTGCGATGGATAGTCGCCTGCCTCGTTCACTCGCATCAAGTACCGCGAAAGGATGATCCGTCTCTGCAGCTCCTGTGCTCTGCTGTCCTGTGTGCTGGTGAGGTCCACGAACCCTCCTTGCTCCCAATAAGCATCCCATACGTCCGCTGAATCGGCAAATATTGTCTCTGCGCTTGGCAGCGAGTCGTTTCCCGATAACGAATATCCAACCGTGAAGGAAAAGGGAGATGATTGTAATGCCGAAGGGCGAAGTGTATACCTATGTGCGTCGGGACTGTCGCGTGTGATGCTGAAGGCGTCTCCACCCACTGAGGCGAAGAACGTGTTGTTCACCATTGTGTGTTCAATCTGGGCCTGGACACCTTCGCCTTCACCAAGAACGGTCAGATTGGTGGTATGCATGACCGTCATATTGAAGTACCCGACGAACGGAGCCTCGAATTTCTGCGAGCCGTCGCACCAAGGGAAGTCGAGGAATACGCCCAGCTGGCCTCGCTCGAAAAGTGACGAATCGATGCTGACCCCAATCACAGACATATCTTGGCCAGCGGACGTGCGTACAGTGACGTTCGCACCGTTCCAGATGAATGTGCTCGTGAGCGTGCCGCTCCACAGGTCGAGTACCTGGGTTTTCTCTTGCATATCGACCTCCGTCACGTTCTCCGCCATTCCGTCCTCACCAAAAAAGACGAGCCCCACGCGTCCGAGGTTGACGCGATTCGGATTGGCGATGAGCCACTGCTCGAGCTCGGGATCGTCTCCGCCGAACTTGTACGTGACAAGCCGGTCATGGTTCCACCACTGTTTGCCCGTGTATGCTGCGGCTTCTTCAAGAGTGCGCCCTGGAGGAAGCGTGTCGTTCTTCCATGCCCACGAAGAGAGGATGGCCCAGGGGAGGAAGGTCTGCAGACCTGTGATGTCGGCTCCAAAGGCGAAGTTGCCGTTGCCGACCTGGAGGGGTGTAGACGGGGAGGAGGCGTTCCGGGTAGGGTTGAAGGATGATACAATTGTCTGCCTGTCTATCTTTGGTGGAGAATGGATCAGCGCTGACGACAGAGGGAGAGTGGAGAGGAGCGAGAGGACAACAGGAAGGTGCATAGCGGACACGATTCGCTCAGCTTGGGAAGAGAGTTTTGTCAATATAAAGTGACATTATTGTGTTCTCCAGGCCATGAGACCTGGGTCGGACGAATCCTCTGCAGCAACTCACGACCATCGTGACCATCGTAGGAGAAGGGCAAGGACGACTCCGGGCCGCATCTTCCGGCACAGTATTTGGCCGAGTTTGGCAAGGGCTTCCGGGTCTAACAGGGGCAAACACCGCCACCCCGATCCGGCAAGACCATCGCAATCGCCGCCGAAAAAAGTTCAGCATTGGACCAAGATCATGTCAGAAACATTGCTTGGAAAACGCAAGGAGCGAGCAACTGGAGATGACGCCCAGCCTTCTACGGAACCTAAAAGCGAGCATGGGTGAGCGGCAACCTAGCCGTTATATCGTCAGGCACATAACCGAAATGACATAGCTCGACCCTCTTTGTCTCCAACTTGCCATACACCGCAACATCGACAGACCTGCAGACGCTCTTCTCCGACCTTGCTCCCGTCCGTTCTGCGTTTGTTGTCACCGAACAAGGCACTGGCGTCTCAAAGGGCGTAGGCTATGTCGCCTTCTCAGCGCGCGAGGGAGCACAAGTCGCGCTTGACTCGGTAAACGAAGAGGGCATTGTGCTGGATGGGCGAAAGCTGAGGGTTACATGGGCAGATAAGAAGGTATGTTTATCTCTCAAATATCCCGATCATATACCCTTGTGCCAGTCGTTGGAACGCAACTAATGTTTTGCTACACTATCAGCCGAAGGAAAAGCCCAAGGCCTCCGTCTCTGCTGCTCCCCAACCTTCATCCTCCAAACCCCGACCTCAAAAAACACCGTATGCACAGAAGCCCAAAGACTCGGACGCCATCCGGACGATTGTCATCTCTGGCCTGCCTGCAGGACTCGATAGCAAGACGCTCTGGAAGAAGCTACGCAAGTACCCCGGCGCGGAGAACCCGCGCTTTCCGCTTACTCGGGACGACGGGAGCGAGGATGCCTCGTCAGGTACGTCAACTTTCTCCCTATTCACACCAGTGTATTCATTGTCGCGGTCGGCATCCTCAGCACACGTCCTCTTCGACTCACCAGCATACGCCCAAGACGCAGTAAACAAACTGCACGCCCACATTTACAAGGGCGCATTGCTCTCCGTCGTCCTCAAGAAGCGGCTCGATACTGTGAGCACAACGGCACAGCCGGCTGTTTCCTCCTCCTCATCAAAAAGTACGTTTCTCGTATATCTAGCTATAGCGTACCAACTAACGCCGGGGGACGCAGAACCATCGGCTCCAACTCCAGCACCTTCGCGCGCATCCCGCCTTATCGTGCGCAATCTGCCATTCGACATCTCAACGCAGGACCTCCGCGCGCTCTTCCTCCCCTACGGACCTATACATTCCATCGACCTCCCGCTCGCAGCCCCTTCCCCATCGACATCCTCGCCAACGAAATCGCGCACGAAGGCAAAACCAAAAGAAGCATCCGACGACAGCTCCGATGACTCTGAAGATGACGCTCACGAATCTGACGGCGATAACGACGACGAGTCTGTCAAGGAGGAGCAAGAGCAGCAAGATGAAGCGTTCCCGTCAGCACCGGCTCCAGCAAAATCGGCCCGCTCAAAAGGCTTCGCCTTCGTGTGGATGCTCTCCCGCCCGGACGCGCAAAAAGCACTCGACGCGCTCAATGGGACGCGTGTGCGCGCCGGGCTCGCGCAGGACCTCGCGCGGGGCAAGCAGATGCGCAAGAAAGATAGAAGGGAGGAGGAGAAGCGCAAGCGAGGGGTGGTAGGCGTGAAGAAAGAGGAGGGCGCTGAGGGTGGGGTAGAGGAGGTTAAGGAGGAGGAGGGTGAGAAAGATGCGATGGACGTGGACGAGAAGGAGGAAGAAGGGGGGAAAGGAAAGCCGGGCGAACGGACTATCGCTGTGGATTGGGCGTTGTCAAAGGGGCGATGGGAGGAGGAGAAGGCGCGCTTGGAGGTCAACGCGGAGGAACAAGGAGACGTCGAGATGGAGCCAGCGGCCAGCGGCAGCGAGTCTGGCTCGTCCGGATCCGAGTCGGACTCTGATGGAGAGGATGTGGAGGAGGACGAAGACGACGAGCTGGGCGTGCATGATGGACACTCTGGTTCCGAGGATGAGGAAGATGAGGACGAGGACGGCGAGGATGAAGACGACGAAGACGCCCGCTCAGATGGAGGCGCCCAGCAGAGCCGACCACAGCTCCCCTCGACGGACGTTGGCACGACACTGTTCGTGCGTAACATCCCGTTCGAGGCGACCGAAGACGAGCTGCGTACACTGTACGTGGTCCCCCTTCGTTCCATGCTCCCATACTTCTATCCTGGCCCTGTCCGACTGCTTGCTAACGCTCCCGATCTCATCCGCTCTCTTGATACCACACAGATTCCGCGCCTTCGGTCCCCTGCGCTACGCACGCATCACCGTCGACACCGCGACCGGCCGCTCGCGCGGGACGGGCTTCGCGTGTTTCTGGAACCGCGAGGACGCCGATGCGGTCTTGGAGCGTGCAGATGCGATTCGGAAGGAGACGGAGGGGACGGATGACAAACAGGTGCGCACTCGCTTTCCGACTGCTTTCCACCAGCTTCTTTCTCGACAACACCTTTATTCATGCTTCCACCGTTTCTCGACAGCCGAACCCCAATGCCAAGAGAGACCACCGTGTTCTCCCGTCAATCCTCACGGCCGACCCGTCTGCGCCGCTTACGAGAGGCCTCGTCCTGCACAGCCGCACGCTCGACGTCGTGCGCGCCGTGACGCGCGAGTCGGCCGCGAAGCTCGCTGCTGATGGCGTACGTGCCAGGGAGAAAGCGGACAAGAGGAACATGTACCTCCTCCGCGAGGGCGGTGCGTTTCCCTCCCCCAACCTTTGCTCTTTATGCATATATGCTCATAATTTCTGCTCCACCTGCTCACATATGCAGTGATCCTGCCAAACATGCCCGCCGCATCGTCTCTCACCCCCGCCGAAGTCGATAAACGCACAAAGTCGTTCGACGCACGCCGTGTGCTGCTGCGCTCGAACCCGGCGCTGTACGTCTCGCGCACGCGGCTCAGCGTGCGCCAGATCCCGCTGTACGTCTCCGAGCGGGGTCTGCGTCGGCTGGCGGTGCACGCGATGCGCACGTTCGAGAAGGAGGTGAAGGCCGGCCACCGGGAAGGGCTGAACGAAGACGAGAAGGAGGTGCGGGAGGGCGACGCCGGGTTCGGAGGCGAGGGAGAGGATGCGGCTGCGGGTGTCAAGCCGGAGGAAGGCGCGTCCGGCGACGAAGGCGGCGACGGCAAGAAAAAGGTCCTTCGGAAATCCAAAGCCAAGTTTCTCAAGGACGGCCCTGTGAAGCAGTCCAAGATCGTGCGTCAGGCGGAGCGCGTCGATGCTGTGACGGGACGCCTGCGGAGTAGAGGGTACGGCTTCGTCGAGATGCGGACGCACGCGGATGCGCTGCGTGTCTTGCGGTGGGCGAACAATAACCCAGCCGTCGGTGTGCTGGCGCGGCGATTCTGGGCGGACGAGCTGAGGGGCATCATAAAGCTGGGGACCGCTGGGCTCAAGGGCAAGGCCCCCGACGCCGCCTCTGGGAAGGGCGGGAAGAAGAAGGGAGAGAAAAGTGGTGAGGATGGGGAAGACGAGGGGAAGAAGGACGAGGCTGACGCGAGGCTGAAGCGCCTGAAGGACGAGTTGGAGCGCATTGAGCACGAGCTCGAGGCTGGCAAGGAGGGCAAGGACGGGAAGAACACACTCATCGTCGAGTTCTCGATCGAGAACGTGCAGGTCGTCAAGAGGCGTGCGGTGCGAGAGCAAGACTCGCGGGGCGGTGGCGGTGGCCAGTCATCGGGCACCGGCGCTGGTCATGGTGGATCCCGAGAGAGGCGCGGCCCTCCCCAGCACAGGGCGGCTGGCAAGCACGACAAGAAGACGAAGAAGGAAGATAGAGATGAGGGCAAGGAGCGGCCGCCCAAGAAGAGGCGCATGTCGGGCGCGAGCGAGCACGCTAGCCCCGGTAAGAAACCGAAAGCCGATGGGAAGGAGAAGACAGATCCAAACATCGCGTCGATTATTGGCCGCAAGCGAAAAGAGCGGAAGGGTAAGAAGGGAGGGAAGTAGGGTTACGCGCTTGAGCGGCGGCTAGCATTGTACTCCTTTCGTTTATTTACCTTTGAGAATATCAGGATGATCTCGCTTCGGCTGAAGTTGTTTTATCGATATGTAGAGAAGACGGGCGGTTGCCCGTTTCTCCTTAGCATCTCTATTTTCGTGCGAGGCGCGCTGGGAACCCCATCAAGAGTATCCATGATCTGGCTCAACATCGTTACCCCCTTGTGCACATGCGAAACTTCGAACAAGATTCAGTGTTTAGCATTTGATACGTTACAGCGCTGTAGTCCTTAGGCAAGCACGTGTCAAGGTCTGCAAGACTAGCATAACCCGACCAATGCAAGCCTTCACCGGCACCTTCTCCACATGTCCGACCATCATATTACTACACGCGTGATACCGACCATCATATTACTACACGCGTGATAACTCTCACCGCAAATCTACAAGTTCATCGTGAATATTCTCTGCTTCATCGTGCTGTCTAACGTGAGACAAACACGTGAAGCAGGTCACCAAGTTTCTGCGACGACAGGGGACGATCTTGACGCATCTAAGGTCGAGACATGTTAGCCTCAGCGTGGCGTCTTCCTATTCCGAATCATTCAAACTGAGTAGCTATGCCATGCGGTGGCATTCAAGTTCCCGTGGGCGCTTTCAACGTTTTAACGTTTGAAACCCACTAAAGCACTACTCTTCTTTCGCCATTCTTCAGTAGCCAATAACGGCCGTTGGGGACCATTCACCAGCCGATGTTCCCGGATTTCCTGGTGTTCACATTTCTATTTCCTTATCTATGGCGGTAAATGAGTCGCATTAATGATTAGTCTAGCATGCCTGGTTCTGATTCAATCATGATGCAGAGCGGTCGCACTGCGCTTGCGCAGAGGCTGTGGTGACCTTAAAGTAGTTACTTGGCGCACCTGCCGCATGTTACAAAGTGCCTTGAAGCGAATCGGGTCGTACCTATCGACGGGCATGTTCGTGGACCGTCATCCGATCTGCGTGGATGATCAACGCAATCTTACGTTAAACACTAGTCCCGTCAAGCTAGGAGTACGCGAATGACCTTTTTTCAGGGGCGGCAGACACCGCCTGTTTGACTTTCGTAGACCGGTCTCTAGACCGTCCGTTTTACTTCATAGCTTTCCTGGCTCCACTCCGTCTCCTCACTCTCAGGACGCACTATTTCTCCGTCTTGGGACCGAAAATTGCCGACATGTCTGCATATCGGTGCGTCGGCTGCTGCAGGTTTAATATTACACCACCGCTTCATGAGGCGCATTTTTATCTAAACAGCTGCCACCGGCGTTGCCGGACTGATCTTCAGACACTGCTAATGAGACGGTCTTGGCTGCAGCCGTACAGCGTCGAGTGTATAAAGTGCTTGAGGTAACGGTCAGCATCTCATAGTGACCTCTCTTACATCACGACCGTCTCCAGTATGCCACTCTCAGTCCAACTTGAAGTGTACTATGCGTTTCAGGCGCAGGATTATATTTCCGGTAAGTTCGTCATTGCTCGACGTTTGTCCGCGCAAGCTCATGCTTCGTTGTTGTTCAGTTTTGAAGGCCTTTTTGGCAGTGTATGATTGGAGTAAGTGCAGTGCAGCAAAGAACGCTCTGCGCTTATCAGTAACCACCTCGTCCCTAGTCATCAACATTGACCGAGAGGTAGGCCGTTCTTTACGACTTTCTGGGCTCCAGACAAATGTTCGCCTTTGGAATATAGATTAACTTGATCTGGGTAAGCCTTGTTGCAAGCTGCAGGAAAATCATCGGCCTATCTTTTGACATAGATTGGAAGGTGCTCGAGAATGTCTAGGGTCTTTTATGCTCTAGTGAGCCATCTATAGCTTAATCTTGGACGCACTTATTCTTACGGCCTGTCGCACATTACTGGAAAGCTGCGATATGGTGGTATATTCTTGAGCGTGTAAGTGACTGCGATCCCTTTCTAGCATGAATTGTAATGTTTAGACTTCTTGCCTATATAACAGTTCAGGTAAGTCGATCTTTTCAGTATAATAAAATGAGTCCTAGATAAACATATTGCATCAGGTGTCCCTGCAAACACCAATACCTTTGAAGTCAGTATCACATAGACTTGATAGCTTACACTGATGAGTGAATTGTTCTCAGGTGTAAGCTATTGTTTTTCACGCAAACCCTATTCCAGCCAACTGTGGTTTAGATGTTCGCGGTTTTCTCCCTATGTCATACTCATTCACTGATCAAGCATAGGTTCTGTGCTTGCTGTGATGGGATACCTAATCCTCAATCTTGTCCTTTTCTTCATTTTGAATGGTAACAACTGCGATAATAAATTTGGAACGTGTAGCTAAAGGCTTTTACACATTAGCAATGATGGGGCTTCGCATCCACGCACTCTATGGACAATCAAGATTGGTACTGGTTTTCTTAGGGTCTCTCTTCGTGATTGTTCAGGTCACAAATGTGGTTCTGAGCTATATGGCGCTTCTCCCTCTTGCTACCTCAGGTACGAAATGCAATATTCGCCGTGCATGTGTCATCTAAGATAGTGCCTTTTCCAGTGCAAGATATTCCCACCCCGCCTGAAGGAAGATGGTGCGCGTCCGCGTTACCGTACCCAAAGCTCTGGTATCAGATCGCGGCTTATGCTTCTCTGGCGCTGTATGAATTGGTGTTGTTCTTAATGTCGCTCCTCTGCCTTGTCAGGCATCAACTACGGAACAGACCCTTACAAGGGACGGTTAAGACGTTGAAAGAACTAGTAGTCAGGGACAATGTTCTCTATTTTCTTGTGTATGCTTTGTCTATATTTGAACGCTCGAGAAACCTAGGCTAACGCGTATGGCAGGGCTTTCCTGAGCCTGTCCCTTGGTTTAATCTCTCTTCTTCCGAATATAGTGGTGCGTAGTTTCCGATATCTTGCCTCAATTCCCAGATGTCCTTAATCAAAGTCCACCATGAAGCCTTTCACCAATTTCGCGTTCACGCTCGATTTTGATACCATCTTTGTTGGTTTGGGCACCGGATTTCAGCTTTCTGTCCTTGGACCGCTGATGATGCTGAGCATCCGAGAATACGATGCGAATCAGCACGGAGGAGGCGCATCCAATATCACAGAGGTTGATACGTTGGAATTTTTCTCAGGACCTACCAGCGAGGTTTCCCATAATCCAATATTGTGAGCGATCTTGTACACTTCTGGAACGCGCATTCATATTGATATGTATTACCCCAGTGGGTAGCGAGGGGAAACGTTGCTCTGCGCTTCAACTGGGCATCATAACTCAAAATGCCACATCTTTCTTCTGTCGTGGATGACATGGACATCGTATTATAATTTATCTTACTATTATCCCAATGAGATCGACTCTGGACGACTATTTATATGTATTCGGACATTAGGTAAAACCAAAGCTTCGTGTTCAAGTCCGCCAACCCGACCGGTCTGTAAGGATTTGACCTTTGGCTGACAACCTGCGAGATGACGTTGGTAGCCACGCTATTTATCCCTGAGCAAAAATAAAAACACAAAACAAGGAAACACGAACTCCTCCGGGTAACAGAAGTAAAAGAGCCTGAAATCTTCCCTTGATGTCTCTATGGTGTTCATACATTCCTTCAGTCACGAACACTGCAGTCCACTTGTCTTTACATTTGACTCGTTTTCCAACAGTTTTGGTGGTTAGTCATCGGGATCGGAGGAATGATAAAAATATGGTGAAAATTATTAGGTATGGCGAGGCTAGAGGAATTCTCCGTGGTTATTTTGTGGAGTATACAACCAAATTTGAACGAGTGCACCACTACAAGGCATCAGACACCGTGACCATGATTATATCTATATATAAAAAGCGCGCAGAAGACTTACGCGCTGTGTGACCATGGTACTGGCCATTCATGTAAAGAGATTGACGACTTCTAGTACTAGGCAGTCACACTATAATCCTATCGTTAGACTAAGATAGAAAGGACAAAATTATAGTAGCTTAGAAATAAATGACATGCCGTGATTTAGAGGTAGAATTCCACATAAGACAGTGGCTGCCTACATCCAGTCTACACAAACCTCGGTGCAATTCGACCCAACACCTCATCCGCTTTCCCCTGTCTCGAACAAGGAAGTATAACCGAAGAGTCATCCAGAGTCGAAAGGTCATCGGACCCGGAAGCTTTTGCATCTCGAGGGGAGTCCAATGAAGCAATATCCTCATCGTCATTGATTGCTTGCTCGAGTTCGATGGAACTTCCATCAGCAGATGTCGCAGCCTGTTGCCGCGTAGACCCACATCAGGAATTGTGTCGGCTTCTTAACTACCGAGTCCAGACTTGGCGACTCCTTGCCGACGCTTATATTGACCCCCGGTCGAACGAGCACCTTATGAGGAAATTGACTAAGTGCAGGAGACATTTCCAAGTTCGACCTGAGCGAATAAGAGGTGAAAGGCCCACAAGGCGTTTAAGTTCACTCGGATTCGTATAAGACATTCCAATCAGTGATTCATAGCCACCGTGTACTACATTATGACTACCTAAGCAATCTCAAATGCGTGATGATCGACAAATCTGTTGAGATAGAAGCTATCGTACGAGTCGTATGAGTCGTAACAATGCATCTCCTCAGGGACGTGGCCTGTACCGAAGTGAGGAATAAGGTGAGCTGCCCGCACGAGACTGTCAATATGAACGACGTCGACACGACGAGAAGAGTCAGAGTTGAACTTGGGCTGAACCATGTACATGCCGGTGTTCTCGTCTCGCTCTTGC